>NW_027274343.1:0-109404 GCF_030028105.1 Mobula birostris | reverse complement strand
AAACACACATGAGCGTGGGGAACGCTGGAGCACACAGAGGAAACGCACATGAGAGTGGGACGAGGATGGACACCCAGAGGAAAAGCACACGAGCGTGAGAGGAGGCTGGAGAAGCCAGAGGAAATGCACACGAGCGTGGGAGGAGGCTGGAGCACCCAAAGGAAACACACACGAGCTTGGGAGGAGGCTGGAGCACCAGAGGAAACGCACAGGAGCGGGGGAGGAGGCTGGAGCACCCAGAGGAAACGCACACGAGCGTGGGAGGAGGCTGGAGCACCCAGAGGAAATGCACACGAGCGTGGGAGGAGGCTGGAGCACACAGAGGAAACGCACACGAGCGTGGGAGGAGGCTGGAGCACCCAGAGGAAACGCACACGTGCGTGGGACAACGCTGGAGCACCCAGACGAAACACACACGAGCGTGGGAGAACGCTGGAACACCCAGAGGAAACACACACGAGCGTGGGAGGAGGCTGGAGCACCCAGAGGAAACACTCACTAGCGTGGGAGAACGCTGGAGCACCCAGAGGAAACACACCCGAGCGCGGTAAGAGGCTGGAGCACCCAGAGGAAAGACACACGAGCGTGGGAGGAGGCTGGAGCACCCAGAGGAAACGCACACGAGCGTGGGAGGAGGCTGGATACCCAGAGGAAACGCACACAAGCGTCGGATGAATCTGGAGCATCCAGAGGAAACACACATGAGCGTGGGGAACGCTGAAGCACCCAGAGGAAACACACACGTGCGTGGGAGGAATCTAGAGCACCCAGACGAAACGCACATGAGAGTGAGAGGAGGCTGGAGCTCCAGAGGAAACACTCACTAGCGTGGGAGGAATCTGGAGCACCCAGAGGAAACGCACACGAGCGTGGGAGGAGGCTGGAGCACTCAGAGGAAACGCACACGAGCGTGGGAGCAGGCTGGAGTACCCAGAGGAAACGCATACGAGTGTTGGAGGAGGCTGGAGCACCCAGAGGAATCGCACACAAGCGTGGGATGAATCTGGAGCATCCAGAGGAAACACACATGAGTGTGGGGAACGCTGGAGCACCCAGAGGAAACGCACATGACAGTGGGACGAGGGTGGAGCACCCAGAGGAAAAGCACACGAGCGTGAGAGGAGGCTGGAGAACCCAGAGGAAACAAACACGAGTGTGGGAGCAGACTGGAGTACCCAGAGGAAACACACACGAGCGTGAGAGGAATCTCGAGCACCCAGAGGAAATGCACATGAGAGTGGGAGGAGGCTGGAGCTCCCAGAGGAAACACTCACTAGCGTGGGAGGAATCTGGAGCACCCAGAGGAAACACACACGAGCGTGGGAGAACGTTGGAGCACCCCGAGGAAACACACATGAGCGTGGGGAACGCTGGAGCACCCAGAGGACACACACACGAGCGTGGGAGAACGCTGGAGCACCCCGAGGAAACACATGAACGTGGGAGGAGGCTGGAGCACCCGGAAGAAATGCACACGACCGTGGGAGGAGGCTGGAGCACCCGGAGGAAATGCACACGACCGTGGGAGAACGCTGGAGCACACAGAGGATACACACAGGAGCGTGGGAGAACGCTGGAGCACCCAGAAGAAACATACACGAGCGTGGGAGGAGGCTGGAGCACCCAGAGGAAACACACACGAGCGTGGGAGAACACTGGAGCACACAGAGGAAACACAGAGGAGCGTGGGAGAACGCTGGAGCACCCAGAGGAAACACACACGAGCTTGGGAGAAAGCTGGAGTAACCAGAGGAAACAGACACGACCGTGGGAGGAGGCTGGAGCACCCAGAGGAAACATGCACGAGCGTGGGAAAATGCTGGAGCACCCAGAGGAAACACACACGAGCGTGGGAGAACGCTGGAGCACCCAGAGGAAACACATAAGAGCATAGGAGGAGGCTCGAGCACCCAGAGGAAACGCACACGAGCGTGGGAGGAGGCTGGAGCACCCAGAGGAAACACACACGAGCGTGGGAGAACGTTGGAGCACCCCAAGAAAACACACACGAGCGTGGGAGGAGGCTAGAGCACCCAAAGGAAACGCACACGAGCGTGGGAGGAATCTTGAGCCCCCAGAGGAAACACACACGACCATAGGAGGAGGCTGGAGCACTCAGAGGAAACACACACGAGGGTGGGAAGAGGCTGGAGCACCCAGAGGAAACACACACGAGCGTGGGAGGAGGATTGAGCACCCAGAGGAAACACACACGAGCGTGGGAGAACGTTGGAGCACCCCGAGGAAACACACATGAGCGTGGGAGAACGTTGGAGCACCCAGAGGAAACGCACATGAGAGTGGGACGAGGATGGACACCCAGAGGAAAAGCACACGAGCGTGAGAGGAGGCTGGAGAAGCCAGAGGAAATGCACACGAGCGTGGGAGGAGGCTGGAGCACCCAAAGGAAACACACACGAGCTTGGGAGGAGGCTGGAGCACCCAGAGGAAACGCACAGGAGCGGGGGAGGAGGCTGGAGCACCCAGAGGAAACGCACACGAGCGTGGGAGGAGGCTGGAGCACCCAGAGGAAATGCACACGAGTGTGGGAGGAGGCTGGAGCACACAGAGGAAACGCACACGAGCGTGGGAGGAGGCTGGAGCGCCCAGAGGAAACGCACACGTGCGTGGGACAACGCTGGAGCACCCAGACGAAACACACACGAGCGTGGGAGAACGCTGGAACACCCAGAGGAAACACACACGAGCGTGGGAGGAGGCTGGAGCACCCAGAGGAAACACACACGAGCGTGGGAGGAGGCTGGAGCACCCAGAGGAAACGCATACGAGTCTGGGAGGAGGCTGGAGCACACAGCGGAATCGCACACGAGCGTGGGAGTTGGCTGGAGCACCCAGAGGAAATGCACACGAGCGAGGGAGGAGGCTAGAGCACCCAGAGGAAGCGCACACGAGCGTGGGAGGAATCTTGAGCACCCAGACGAAACACACACGAGCGTGGGAGAACGTTGGAGCACCCCCGAGGAAACACACATGAGCGTGGGAGGAGGCTGGAGCACTCAGAGGAAATGCATACGAGCGTGGGAGGAGGCTGGAGCACCCAGATGAAACGCACACAAGCGTGGGATGAATCTGGAGCATCCAGAGGAAAAACACATGAGCGTGGGGAACGCTGGAGCATCCAGAGGAAACGCACACGAGCGTGGGAGGAGGCTGGAGCACCCAGATGAAACGCACATGAGAGTGGAAGGAATCTGGAGCACTCAGAGGAAATACACACAGGAGCGTGGGAGGAGGCTGGAGCACTCAGAGGAAACACACACGAGCGTGGGAGGAGGCTGGATACCCAGAGGAAACACACACAAGCGTCGGATGAATCTGGAGCATCCAGAGGAAACACACATGAGCGTGGGGAACGCTGGACCCCCCAGAGGAAACACACACGTGCGTGGGAGGAATCTAGAGCACCCAGAGGAAACGCACATGAGAGTGGGAGGAGGCTGGAGCTCCCAGAGGAAACACTCACTAGCGTGGGAGGAATCTGGAGCACCCAGAGGACACACACACGAGCGTGGGAGAACGCTGGAGCACCCCGAGGAAACACATGAGCGTGGGAGGAGGCTGGAGCACCCAGAAGAAATGCACACGACCGTGGGAGGAGGCTGGAGCACCCGGAGGAAATGCACACGACCGTGGGAGGAGGCTGGAGCACCCAAAGGAAACACAAATGAGCGTGGGAGGAGGCTGGAGCACCCAGAGGAAACGCACACGAGCGTGGGAGGAGGCTGGAGCACCCAGAGGAAATGCACACGAGTGTGGGAGGAGGATGGAGCACCCAGAGGAAACGCACACGTGCGTGTGACAACGCTGGAGCACCCAGACGAAACACACACGAGCGTGGGAGAACGCTGGAGCACCCAGAGGAAACATACATGAGTGTGGGAGGAGGCTGGAGCACCCAGAGGAAACGCACACGACCGTGGGAGAACGCTGGAGCACACAGAGGATACACACAGGAGCGTGGGAGAACGCTGGAGCACCCAGAAGAAACATACACGAGCGTGGGAGGAGGCTGGAGCACCCAGAGGAAACACACACGAGCGTGGGAGGAGGCTGAAGCACCCAGAGGAAACACACACGAGCGTGGGAGGAGGCTGGTGCACCCAGATGAAACGCACACAAGCGTGGGATGAATCTGGAGCATCCAGAGGAAACATACATGAGCGTGGGGAACGCTGGAGCACCCAGAGGAAGCGCACATGAGAGTGGGACGAGGATGGAGTACCCAGAGGAAAAGCACACGAGCGTGAGAGGAGGCTGGAGAAGCCAGAGGAAATGCACACGAGCGTGGGAGGAGGCTAGAGCACCCAGAGGAAACGCACACAAGCGTGGGAGGAATTTGGAGCACCCAGGGTAAACACACACGACCATGGGAAGAGGCTGGAGCACTCAGAGGAAATACACACGAGCGTGGGAGGAGGCTGGAGCACCCAGAGGAAACACACACGAGCGTGGGAGAACACTGGAGCACACAGAGGAAACACACAGGAGCGTGGGAGAACGCTGGAGCACCCAGAGGAAACACACACGAGCTTGGGAGAAAGCTGGAGTAACCAGAGGAAACAGACACGACCGTGGGAGGAGGCTGGAGCACCCAGAGGAAACATGCACGAGCGTGGGAAAATGCTGGAGCACCCAGAGGAAACACACACGAGCGTGGGAGAACGCTGGAGCACCCAGAGGAAACACATAAGAGCATAGGAGGAGGCTCGAGCACCCAGAGGAAACGCACACGAGCGTGGGAGGAGGCTGGAGCACCCAGAGGAAACACACAGGAGCGTGGGAGAACGCTGGAGCACCCAGAGGAAACACACACGAGCTTGGGAGAAAGCTGGAGTAACCAGAGGAAACAGACACGACCGTGGGAGGAGGCTGGAGCACCCAGAGGAAACATGCACGAGCGTGGGAAAATGCTGGAGCACCCAGAGGAAACACACACGAGCGTGGGAGAACGCTGGAGCACCCAGAGGAAACACATAAGAGCATAGGAGGAGGCTCGAGCACCCAGAGGAAACGCACACGAGCGTGGGAGGAGGCTGGAGCACCCAGAGGAAACACACACGAGCGTGGGAGAACGTTGGAGCACCCCAAGAAAACACACACGAGCGTGGGAGGAGACTAGAGCACCCAAAGGAAACGCACACGAGCGTGGGAGGAATCTTGAGCACCCAGAGGAAACACACACGACCATAGGAGGAGGCTGGAGCACTCAGAGGAAACACACACGAGGGTGGGAAGAGGCTGGAGCACCCAGAGGAAACACACACGAGCGTGGGAGGAGGATTGAGCACCCAGAGGAAACACACACGAGCGTGGGAGAACGTTGGAGCACCCCGAGGAAACACACATGAGCGTGGGAGAACGTTGGAGCACCCAGAGGAAACGCACATGAGAGTGGGACGAGGATGGACACCCAGAGGAAAAGCACACGAGCGTGAGAGGAGGCTGGAGCACCCAGAGGAAACATACATGAGTGTGGGAGGAGGCTGGAGCACCCAGAGGAAACGCACACGAGCGTGGGAGGAGGCTGGAGCATCCAGAGGAAACGCATACGGGTGTTGGAGGAGGCTGGAGCACCCAGAGGAATCACACACAAGCGTGGGATGAATCTGGAGCATCCAGAGGAAACACACATGAGCGTGGGGAACGCTGGAGCACCCAGAGGAAACGCACATGACAGTGGGACGAGGATGGAGCACCCAGACGAAAAGCACACGAGCGTGAGAGGAGGCTGGAGGACCCAGAGGAAACAAACACGAGTGTGGGAGCAGACTGGAGTACCCAGAGGAAACACACACGAGCGTGAGAGGAATCTCGAGCACCCAGAGAAAATGCACATGAGAGTGGGAGGAGGCTGGAGCTCACAGAGGAAACACTCACTAGCGTGGGAGGAATCTGGAGCACCCCAAGAAAACATATGAGCGTGGGAGGAGGCTGGAGCACCCAGAGGAAACGCACAGGAGCGGGGGAGGAGGCTGGAGCACCCAGAGGAAACGCACACGAGCGTGGGAGGAGGCTGGAGCACCCAGAGGAAATGCACATGAGTGTGGGAGGAGGCTGGAGCACACAGAGGAAACGCACACGAGCGTGGGAGGAGGCTGGAGCACCCAGAGGAAACGCACACGTGCGTGGGACAACGCTGGAGCACCCAGACGAAACACACACGAGCGTGGGAGAACGCTGGAACACCCAGAGGAAACACACACGAGCGTGGGAGAACGCTGGAACACCCAGAGGAAACACACACGAGCGTGGGAGAACGTTGGAGCACCCCAAGAAAACACACACGAGCGTGGGAGGAGGCTGGAGCACCCAGGGGAATCGCATACGAGTCTGGGAGGAGGCTGGAGCACACAGAGGAATCGCACACGAGCGTGGGAGTTGGCTGGAGCACCCAGAGGAAATGCACACGAGCGAGGGAGGAGGCTAGAGCACCCAGAGGAAACGCACACGAGCGTGGGAGAAATCTTGAGCACCCAGAGGAAACACACACGAGCGTGGGAGAACGTTGGAGCACCCCCGAGGAAACACACATGAGCGTGGGAGGAGGCTGGAGCACCCAGATGAAACGCACACAAGCGTGGGATGAATCTGCAGCATCCAGAGGAAAAACACATGAGCGTGGGGAACGCTGGAGCACCCAGAGGAAAAGCACACGAGCGTGGGAGGAATCTGGAGCACCCACAGGAAATACACACGACCATGGGAGGAGGCTGGAGCGCTCAGAGGAAATACACACTCGCGTGGGAGGAGGCTGGAGCACTCAGAGGAAACACACACGAGGGTGGGAGGAGGCTGGAGCACCCAGAGGAAACACACACGAGCGTGGGAGGAGGCTGGAGCACCCCGAGGAAACACACATGAGCGTGGGAGGAGGCTGGAGCACCCAGAGAAGACACACACAAGCGTGGGATGAATCTGGAGCATCCAGAAGAAACACACATGAGCGTGGGGAACGCTGGAGCACCCAGAGGAAACGCACTTGAGAGTGGGACGAGGATGGAGCACCCAGAGGAAAAGCACACGAGCGTGAGAGGAGGCTGGAGAAGCCAGAGGAAATGCACACGAGCGTGGGAGGAGGCTAGAGCACCCAGAGGAAACGCACACGAGCGTGGGAGGAATATGGAGCACCCAGAGGAAACACACACGACCATGGGAGGAGGCTGGAGCACCCAGAGGAAATACACACTCGCGTGGGAGGAGGATGGAGCACCCAGAGGAAACACACACGAGCGTGGGAGGAGGCTGGAGCACCCAGAGGAAACGCACACGAGCTTGGGAGGAGGCTGGAGCACCCAGAAGAAACGCATACCTGTGTTGGAGGAGGCTGGAGCACCCAGAGGAATCGCACACAAGCGTGGGATGAATCTGGAGCATCCAGAGGAAACACACATGAGCGTGGGGAACGCTGGAGCCCCCAGAGGAAACACACACGTGCGTGGGAGGAATCTAGAGCACCCAGAGGAAACGCACATGAGAGTGGGAGGAGGCTGGAGCTCCCAGAGGAAACACTCACTAGCGTGGGAGGAATCTGGAGCACCCAGAGGAAACACACACGAGCGTGGGAGAACGCTGGAGCACACAGAGGAAACACACGCGAGCGTGGGAGAATGCTGGAGCACCTAGAGGACACACACACGAGCGTGGGAGAACGCTGGAGCACCCCGAGGAAACACATGAGCGTGGGAGGAGGCTGGAGCACACAGAAGAAACACACACGAGCGTGGGACAACGCTGGAGCACCGAGTGGAAACACACACTAGCGTAAGAGGAGGCTGGAGCACCCAGAGGAAACGCACACTTGCGTGGGACAACGCTGGAGCACCCAGACGAAACGCACATGACAGTGGGACGAGGATGGAGCACCCAGAGGAAAAGCACACGAGCGTGAGAGCAGGCTGGAGAACCCAGAGGAAACAAACACGAGTGTGGGAGGAGACTGGAGCACCCAGAGGAAACACACACGAGCGTGAGAGGAATCTCGAGCACCCAGAGGAAATGCACATGAGAGTGGGAACATTCTGGAGCTCCCAGAGGAAACACACACGAGCGTTGGAGAACGCTGGAGCTCCCAGAGGAAACGCACATGAGAGTGGGAGGAGGCTGGAGCTCCCAGAGGAAACACTCACTAGCGTGGGAGGAATCTGGAGCACCCAGAGGAAACATACACGAGCGTGGGATTAATCTGGAGCATCCAGAGGAAACACACATGAGCGTGGGGAACGCTGGAGCACCCAGAGGAAACGCACATGAGAGTGGGACGAGGATGGAGCACCCAGAGGAAACACTCACTAGCGTGGGAGGAATCTGGAGCACCCAGAGGAAACACACACGAGCGTGGGAGAACACTGGAGCACACAGAGGAAACGCACACGAGCGTGGGAGGAGGATGGAGCACCCAGAGGAAACGCACTCGTGCGTGGGACAACGCTGGAGCACCCAGACGAAACACACACGAGCGTGGGAGAACGCTGGAGCACCCAGAGGAAACATGCACGAGCGTGGGAAAATGCTGGAGCACCCAGAGGAAACACACACGAGCGTGGGAAACGCTGGAGCACCCAGAGGAAACACACACGAGCGTGGGAGGAGGCTGGAGCACCCAGAGGAAACACACACGAGAGTGGGAGAACGCTGGAGCACCCAGACGAAACACACACGAGCGTGGGAGAACGCTGGAGCACCCAGAGGAAACACACACGAGCGTGGGAGAACGCTGGAGCCCCCAGATGAAACACACACGTGCGTGGGAGGAGGCTGGAGCACCCAGAGGAAACACACACGACGCAGGAGGAGGCTGGAGCACCCAGAGGAACCATACACGAGCGTGGGAGAACGCTGGAGCACCCAGAGGAAACACACACGAGCGTGGGAGGAGGCTGAAGCACCCAGAGGGAACACGCACGAGCGTGGGAGAACGTTGGAGCACCCCAAGAAAACACACACGAGCGTGGGAGGAGGCTAGAGCACCCAGAGGAAACGCACACGAGCGTGGGAGGAATCTTGAGAACACAGAGGAAACACACACGACCATAGGAGGAGGCTGGAGCACTCAGAGGAAACACACACGAGGGTGGGAAGAGGCTGGAGCACCCAGAGGAAACACACACGAGCGTGGGAGAACGTTGGAGCACCCCGAGGAAACACACATGAGCGTGGGGAACGCTGGAGCACCCAGAGGAAACGCACATGAGAGTGGGACGAGGATGGACACCCAGAGGAAAAGCACACGAGCGTGAGAGGAGGCTGGAGAAGCCAGAGGAAACGCACACGAGCGTGGGAGGAGACTGGATACCCAGAGCAAACGCACACAAGCGTCGGATGAATCTGGAGCATCCAGAGGAAACACACATGAGCGTGGGGAACGCTGAAGCACCCAGAGGAAACACACACGTGCGTGGGAGGAATCTAGATCACCCAGAGGAAACGCACATGAGAGTGGGAGGAGGCTGGAGCTCCCAGAGGAAACACTCACTAGCGTGGGAGGAATCTGGAGCACCCAGAGGAAACACACACGAGCGTGGGAGAACACTGGAGCACACAGAGGAAACGCACACGAGCGTGGGAGGAGGCTGGAGCACCCAGAGGAAACGCACTCGTGCGTGGGACAACGCTGGAGCACCCAGACGAAACACACACGAGCGTGGGAGAACGCTGGAGCACCCAGAGGAAACACACACGAGCGTGGGAGGAGGCTGAAGCACCCAGAGGGAACACACACGAGCGTGGGAGAACGTTGGAGCACCCCAAGAAACCACACACGAGCGTGGGAGGAGGCTAGAGCACCCAGAGGAAACGCACACGAGCGTGGGAGGAATCTTCAGCACCCAGAGGAAACACACACGACCATAGGAGGAGGCTGGAGCACTCAGAGGAAACACACACGAGGGTGGGAAGAGACTGGAGCACCCAAAGGAAACACACACGAGCGTGGGAGGAGGATGGAGCACCCAGAGGAAACACACACGAGCGTGGGAGAACGTTGGAGCACCCCGAGGAAACACACACGAGCGTGGGAGAACGCTGGAGCACCCAGAGGAAACACACACGAGCGTGGGAGAACGCTGGAGCACCCAGAGGAAACACAGCGTGGGAGGAGGCTGGAGCACCCAGAGGAAACAAACACTAGCGTAGGAGAACGCTGGAGAACGCAGAGGAAACAAACACAAGCGTGGGAGGAGGCTGGAGCAACCAAAGGAAACACACACGAGCGTGGGAGGAGGCTAGAGCACCCAGAGGAAACGCACACGAGTGTGGGAGGAGGCTGGAGCACCCGGAGGAAACGCACACGAGCGTGGGAGGAGGCTGGAGCACCCAGAGGAAACACTCACTAGCGTGGGAGGAATCTGGAGCATCAAGAGGAAACACACACGAGCGTGGGAGGAGGCTGGAGCACCCAGAGGAAACACACACGAGCGTGGGAGAACGCTGGAGAACGCAGAGGAAACAAACACAAGATGGGAGGAGGCTGGAGCACCCAAAGGAAACACACACGAGCGTGGGAGGAGGCTAGAGCACCCAGAGGAAACAAACACTAGCGTAGGAGAACGCTGGAGAACGCAGAGGAAACAAACACAAGCGTGGGAGGAGGCTGGAGCAACCAAAGGAAACACACACGAGCGTGGGAGGAGGCTAGAGCACCCGGAGGAAACGCACACGAGCGTGGGAGGAGGCTGGAGCACCCAGAGGAAACACTCACTAGCGTGGGAGGAATCTGGAGCATCAAGAGGAAACACACACGAGCGTGGGAGGAGGCTGGAGCACCCAGAGGAAACACACACGAGCGTGGGAGAACGCTGGAGAACGCAGAGGAAACAAACACAAGAGTGGGAGGAGGCTGGAGCACCCAAAGGAAACACACACGAGCGTGGGAGGAGGCTAGAACACCCAGAGGAAACAAACACTAGCGTAGGAGAACGCTGGAGAACGCAGAGGAAACAAACACAAGCGTGGGAGGAGGCTGGAGCAACCAAAGGAAACACACACGAGCGTGGGAGGAGGCTAG
The DNA here is from genome assembly GCF_030028105.1 of Mobula birostris. Lineage (NCBI taxonomy): Eukaryota > Metazoa > Chordata > Chondrichthyes > Myliobatiformes > Myliobatidae > Mobula > Mobula birostris. Next base: position 98,381 of record NW_027274343.1, on the reverse strand, counting down.
AGCACCCAGAGGAAACGCACACGAGTGTGGGAGGAGGCTGGAGCACCCGGAGGAAACGCACACGAGCGTGGGAGGAGGCTGGAGCACCCAGAGGAAACACTCACTAGCGTGGGAGGAATCTGGAGCATCAAGAGGAAACACACACGAGCGTGGGAGAACGCTGGAGCACCCAGAGGAAAGACACACGAGCGTGGGAGAACGCTGGAGCACACAGAGGATACACACAGGAGCGTGGGAGAACGCTGGAGCACCCAGACGAAACACACACGAGCGTGGGAGAACGCTGGAGCACCCAGAGGAAACATACACGAGCGTGGGAGGAGGCTGGAGCACCCAGCGGAAACACACACGAGCGTGGGAGGAGGCTGAAGCACCCAGAGGAAACACACACGAGCGTGGGAGGAGGCTGGAGCACCCAGATGAAACGCACACAAGCGTGGGATGAATCTGGAGCATCCAGAGGAAACACACATGAGCGTGGGGAACGCTGGAGCACCCAGAGGAAACGCACATGAGAGTGGGACGAGGATGGAGTACCCAGAGGAAAAGCACACGAGCGTGAGAGGAGGCTGGAGAAGCCAGAGGAAATGCACACGAGCGTGGGAGGAGGCTAGAGCACCCAGAGGAAACGCACACGAGCGTGGGAGGAATTTGGAGCACCCAGGGTAAACACACACGACCATGGGAGGAGGCTGGAGCACTCAGAGGAAAGACACACGAGCGTGGGAGAATGCTGGAGCACCCAGAGGAAACACACACAAGCGTGGGAGAACGCTGGAGACCCCAGACGAAACACAGACGTGCGTGGGAGGAGGCTGGAGCACCCAGAGGAAACACACACGACGCAGGAGGAAGCTGGAGCACGCAGAGGAACCATACACGAGCGTGGGAGAACGCTGGAGCACCCAGAGGAAACACACAGGAGCGTGGGAGGAGGCTGAAGCACCCAGAGGGAACACACACGAGCGTGGGAGAACGTTGGAGCACCCCAAGAAAACACACACGAGCGTGGGAGGAGGCTAGAGCACCCAGAGGAAACGCACACGAGCGTGGGAGGAATCTTGAGCACCCAGAGGAAACACACACGACCATAGGAGGAGGCTGGAGCACTCAGAGGAAACACACACGAGGGTGGGACGAGGATGGACACCCAGAGGAAAAGCACACGAGCGTGAGAGGAGGCTGGAGAAGCCAGAGGAAATGCACACGAGCGTGGGAGGAGGCTAGAGCACTAAGAGGAAATACACAAGAGCGTGGGGGGAGGCTGGAGCACCCAGAGGAAACATGAACGAGCGTGGGAAAATGCTGGAGCACCCAGAGGAAACACACACGAGCGTGGGAGAACGCTGGAGCACCCAGAGGAAACGCACATGAGAGTGGGACGAGGATGGACACCCAGAGGAAAAGCACACGAGCGTGAGAGGAGGCTGGAGAAGCCAGAGGAAATGCACACGAGCGTGGGAGGAGGCTAGAGCACTAAGAGGAAATACACAAGAGCGTGGGGGGAGGCTGGAGCACCCAGAGGAAACATGAACGAGCGTGGGAAAATGCTGGAGCACCCAGAGGAAACACACACGAGCGTGGGAGAACGCTGGAGCACCCAGAGGAAACACACACGAGCGTGGGAGAACGCTGGAGCACCCAGAGGAAACACATAAGAGCGTGGGAGGAGGCTGGAGCACCCAGAAGAAACGCATACCTGTGTTGGAGGAGGCTGGAGCACCCAGAGGAATCGCACACAAGCGTGGGATGAATCTGGAGCATCCAGAGAAAACACACATGAGCGTGGGGAACTCTGGAGCACCCAGCGGAAACGCACATGACAGTGGGACGAGGATGGAGCACCCAGAGGAAAAGCACACGAGCGTGAGAGGAGGCTGGAGAACCCAGAGGAAACAAACACGAGTGTGGGAGGAGACTGGAGCACCCAAAGGAAACATACACGAGCGTGGGATTAATCTGGAGCATCCAGAGGAAACACACATGAGCGTGGGGAACGCTGGAGCACCCAGAGGAAGCGCACATGAGAGTGGGACGAGGATGGAGCACCCAGAGGAAACGCACACGAGCGTGAGAGGAGGCTGGAGAAGCCAGAGGAAACGCACACGAGCGTGGGAGGAGACTGGATACCCAGAGGAAACGCACACAAGCGTCGGATGAATCTGGAGCATCCAGAGGAAACACACATCAGCGTGGGGAACGCTGAAGCACCCAGAGGAAACACACACGTGCGTGGGAGGAATCTAGATCACCCAGAGGAAACGCACATGAGAGTGGGAGGAGGCTGGAGCTCCCAGAGGAAACACTCACTATCGTGGGAGGAATCTGGAGCACCCAGAGGGAACACACACGAGCGTGGGGGAACACTGGAGCACACAGAGGAAACGCACACGAGCGTGGGAGGAGGATGGAGCAACCAGAGGAAACGCACTCGTGCGTGGGACAACGCTGGAGCACCCAGACGAAACACACACGAGCGTGGGAGAACGCTGGAGCACCCAGAGGAAACATGCACGAGCGTGGGAAAATGCTGGAGCACCCAGAGGAAACACACACGAGCGTGGGAAACGCTGGAGCACCCAGAGGAAACACACACGAGCGTGGGAGGAGGCTGGAGCACCCAGAGGAAACACACACGAGCGTGGGAGAACGCTGGAGCACCCAGACGAAACACACACGAGCGTGGGAGAACGCTGGAGCACCCAGAGGAAACACACACGAGCGTGGGAGAACGCTGGAGCCCCCAGACGAAACACACACGTGCGTGGGAGGAGGCTGGAGCACCCACAGGAAACACACACGACGCAGGAGGAGGCTGGAGCACCCAGAGGAACCATACACGAGCGTGGGAGAACGATGGAGCACCCAGAGGAAACACACACGAGCGTGGGAGGAGGCTGAAGCACCCAGAGGGAACACACACGAGCGTGGGAGAACGTTGGAGCACCCCAAGAAAACATACACGAGCGTGGGAGAACGATGGAGCACCCAGAGGAAACACACACGAGCGTGGGAGGAGGCTGAAGCACCCAGAGGAAACGCACACGAGCGTGGGAGGAATCTTGAGAACACAGAGGAAACACACACGACCATAGGAGGAGGCTGGAGCACTCAGAGGAAACACACAGGAGGGTGGGAAGAGGCTGGAGCACCCAGAGGAAACACACACGAGCGTGGAAGAACGTTGGAGCACCCCGAGGAAACACACATGAGCGTGGGAGAACGTTGGAGCACCCAGAGGAAACACACACGAGCGTGGGAGAACACTGGAGCACACAGAGGAAACGCACACGAGCGTGGGAGGAGGCTGGAGCACCCAGAGGAAACGCACTCGTGCGTGGGACAACGCTGGAGCACCCAGACGAAACACACACGAGCGTGGGAGAACGCTGGAGCACCCAGAGGAAACATGCACGAGCGTGGGAAAATGCTGGAGCACCCAGAGGAAACACACACGAGCGTGGGAAACGCTGGAGCACCCAGAGGAAACACACACGAGCGTGGGAGGAGGCTGGAGCACCCAGAGGAAACACACACGAGCGTGGGAGAACGCTGGAGCACCCAGACGAAACACACACGAGCTTGGGAGAACGCTGGAGCACCCAGAGGAAACATACAAGAGCGTGGGAGGAGGCTGGAGCACCCAGGGGAAACACACACGACCATGGGAGGAGGCTGGAGCACTCAGAGGAAAGACACACGAGCGTGGGAGAACGCTGGAGCACCCAGAGGAAACACACACGAGCGTGGGAGAACGCTGGAGCCCCCAGACGAAACACACACGTGCGTGGGAGGAGGCTGGAGCACCCAGAGGAAACACACACGACGCAGGAGGAGGCTGGAGCACCCAGAGGAACCATACACGAGCGTGGGAGAACGCTGGAGCACCCAGAGGAAACACACACGAGCGTGGGAGGAGGCTGAAGCACCCAGAGGGAACACACACGAGCGTGGGAGAACGTTGGAGCACCCCAAGAAAACACACACGAGCGTGGGAGGAGGCTGGAGCACCCAGGGGAATCGCATACGAGTCTGGGAGGAGGCTGGAGCACACAGAGGAATCGCACACGAGCGTGGGAGTTGGCTGGAGCACCCAGAGGAAATGCACACGAGCGAGGGAGGAGGCTAGAGCACCCAGAGGAAACGCACACGAGCGTGGGAGAAATCTTGAGCACCCAGAGGAAACACACACGAGCGTGGGAGAACGTTGGAGCACCCCCGAGGAAACACACATGAGCGTGGGAGGAGGCTGGAGCACCCAGATGAAACGCACACAAGCGTGGGATGAATCTGCAGCATCCAGAGGAAAAACACATGAGCGTGGGGAACGCTGGAGCACCCAGAGGAAACACACACGAGCGTGGGAAACGCTGGAGCACCCAGAGGAAATACACACTCGCGTGGGAGGAGGCTGGAGCACTCAGAGGAAACACACACGAGGGTGGGAGGAGGCTGGAGCACCCAGAGGAAACACACACGAGCGTGGGAGGAGGCTGGAGCACCCCGAGGAAACACACATGAGCGTGGGAGGAGGCTGGAGCACCCAGAGAAGACACACACAAGCGTGGGATGAATCTGGAGCATCCAGAAGAAACACACATGAGCGTGGGGAACGCTGGAGCACCCAGAGGAAACGCACTTGAGAGTGGGACGAGGATGGAGCACCCAGAGGAAAAGCACACGAGCGTGAGAGGAGGCTGGAGAAGCCAGAGGAAATGCACACGAGCGTGGGAGGAGGCTAGAGCACCCAGAGGAAACGCACACGAGCGTGGGAGGAATATGGAGCACCCAGAGGAAACACACACGACCATGGGAGGAGGCTGGAGCACCCAGAGGAAATACACACTCGCGTGGGAGGAGGATGGAGCACCCAGAGGAAACACACACGAGCGTGGGAGGAGGCTGGAGCACCCAGAGGAAACGCACACGAGCTTGGGAGGAGGCTGGAGCACCCAGAAGAAACGCATACCTGTGTTGGAGGAGGCTGGAGCACCCAGAGGAATCGCACACAAGCGTGGGATGAATCTGGAGCATCCAGAGGAAACACACATGAGCGTGGGGAACGCTGGAGCCCCCAGAGGAAACACACACGTGCGTGGGAGGAATCTAGAGCACCCAGAGGAAACGCACATGAGAGTGGGAGGAGGCTGGAGCTCCCAGAGGAAACACTCACTAGCGTGGGAGGAATCTGGAGCACCCAGAGGAAACACACACGAGCGTGGGAGAACGCTGGAGCACACAGAGGAAACACACGCGAGCGTGGGAGAATGCTGGAGCACCTAGAGGACACACACACGAGCGTGGGAGAACGCTGGAGCACCCCGAGGAAACACATGAGCGTGGGAGGAGGCTGGAGCACACAGAAGAAACACACACGAGCGTGGGACAACGCTGGAGCACCGAGTGGAAACACACACTAGCGTAAGAGGAGGCTGGAGCACCCAGAGGAAACGCACACTTGCGTGGGACAACGCTGGAGCACCCAGACGAAACGCACATGACAGTGGGACGAGGATGGAGCACCCAGAGGAAAAGCACACGAGCGTGAGAGCAGGCTGGAGAACCCAGAGGAAACAAACACGAGTGTGGGAGGAGACTGGAGCACCCAGAGGAAACACACACGAGCGTGAGAGGAATCTCGAGCACCCAGAGGAAATGCACATGAGAGTGGGAACATTCTGGAGCTCCCAGAGGAAACACACACGAGCGTTGGAGAACGCTGGAGCTCCCAGAGGAAACGCACATGAGAGTGGGAGGAGGCTGGAGCTCCCAGAGGAAACACTCACTAGCGTGGGAGGAATCTGGAGCACCCAGAGGAAACATACACGAGCGTGGGATTAATCTGGAGCATCCAGAGGAAACACACATGAGCGTGGGGAACGCTGGAGCACCCAGAGGAAACGCACATGAGAGTGGGACGAGGATGGAGCACCCAGAGGAAACACTCACTAGCGTGGGAGGAATCTGGAGCACCCAGAGGAAACACACACGAGCGTGGGAGAACACTGGAGCACACAGAGGAAACGCACACGAGCGTGGGAGGAGGATGGAGCACCCAGAGGAAACGCACTCGTGCGTGGGACAACGCTGGAGCACCCAGACGAAACACACACGAGCGTGGGAGAACGCTGGAGCACCCAGAGGAAACATGCACGAGCGTGGGAAAATGCTGGAGCACCCAGAGGAAACACACACGAGCGTGGGAGGAGGCTGGAGCACCCAGAGGAAACGCACACGAGCTTGGGAGGAGGCTGGAGCACCCAGAAGAAACGCATACCTGTGTTGGAGGAGGCTGGAGCACCCAGAGGAATCGCACACAAGCGTGGGATGAATCTGGAGCATCCAGAGGAAACACACATGAGCGTGGGGAACGCTGGAGCCCCCAGAGGAAACACACACGTGCGTGGGAGGAATCTAGAGCACCCAGAGGAAACGCACATGAGAGTGGGAGGAGGCTGGAGCTCCCAGAGGAAACACTCACTAGCGTGGGAGAATGCTGGAGCACCTAGAGGACACACACACGAGCGTGGGAGAACGCTGGAGCACCCCGAGGAAACACATGAGCGTGGGAGGAGGCTGGAGCACACAGAAGAAACACACACGAGCGTGGGACAACGCTGGAGCACCGAGTGGAAACACACACTAGCGTAAGAGGAGGCTGGAGCACCCAGAGGAAACGCACACTTGCGTGGGACAACGCTGGAGCACCCAGACGAAACGCACATGACAGTGGGACGAGGATGGAGCACCCAGAGGAAAAGCACACGAGCGTGAGAGCAGGCTGGAGAACCCAGAGGAAACAAACACGAGTGTGGGAGGAGACTGGAGCACCCAGAGGAAACACACACGAGCGTGAGAGGAATCTCGAGCACCCAGAGGAAATGCACATGAGAGTGGGAACATTCTGGAGCTCCCAGAGGAAACACACACGAGCGTTGGAGAACGCTGGAGCTCCCAGAGGAAACGCACATGAGAGTGGGAGGAGGCTGGAGCTCCCAGAGGAAACACTCACTAGCGTGGGAGGAATCTGGAGCACCCAGAGGAAACATACACGAGCGTGGGATTAATCTGGAGCATCCAGAGGAAACACACATGAGCGTGGGGAACGCTGGAGCACCCAGAGGAAACGCACATGAGAGTGGGACGAGGATGGAGCACCCAGAGGAAACACTCACTAGCGTGGGAGGAATCTGGAGCACCCAGAGGAAACACACACGAGCGTGGGAGAACACTGGAGCACACAGAGGAAACGCACACGAGCGTGGGAGGAGGATGGAGCACCCAGAGGAAACGCACTCGTGCGTGGGACAACGCTGGAGCACCCAGACGAAACACACACGAGCGTGGGAGAACGCTGGAGCACCCAGAGGAAACATGCACGAGCGTGGGAAAATGCTGGAGCACCCAGAGGAAACACACACGAGCGTGGGAAACGCTGGAGCACCCAGAGGAAACACACACGAGCGTGGGAGGAGGCTGGAGCACCCAGAGGAAACACACACGAGAGTGGGAGAACGCTGGAGCACCCAGACGAAACACACACGAGCGTGGGAGAACGCTGGAGCACCCAGAGGAAACACACACGAGCGTGGGAGAACGCTGGAGCCCCCAGACGAAACACACACGTGCGTGGGAGGAGGCTGGAGCACCCAGAGGAAACACACACGACGCAGGAGGAGGCTGGAGCACCCAGAGGAACCATACACGAGCGTGGGAGAACGCTGGAGCACCCAGAGGAAACACACACGAGCGTGGGAGGAGGCTGAAGCACCCAGAGGGAACACGCACGAGCGTGGGAGAACGTTGGAGCACCCCAAGAAAACACACACGAGCGTGGGAGGAGGCTAGAGCACCCAGAGGAAACGCACACGAGCGTGGGAGGAATCTTGAGAACACAGAGGAAACACACACGACCATAGGAGGAGGCTGGAGCACTCAGAGGAAACACACACGAGGGTGGGAAGAGGCTGGAGCACCCAGAGGAAACACACACGAGCGTGGGAGAACGCTGGAGCACCCAGAGGAAACGCACATGAGAGTGGGACGAGGATGGACACCCAGAGGAAAAGCACACGAGCGTGAGAGGAGGCTGGAGAAGCCAGAGGAAACGCACACGAGCGTGGGAGGAGACTGGATACCCAGAGCAAACGCACACAAGCGTCGGATGAATCTGGAGCATCCAGAGGAAACACACATGAGCGTGGGGAACGCTGAAGCACCCAGAGGAAACACACACGTGCGTGGGAGGAATCTAGATCACCCAGAGGAAACGCACATGAGAGTGGGAGGAGGCTGGAGCTCCCAGAGGAAACACTCACTAGCGTGGGAGGAATCTGGAGCACCCAGAGGAAACACACACGAGCGTGGGAGAACACTGGAGCACACAGAGGAAACGCACACGAGCGTGGGAGGAGGCTGGAGCACCCAGAGGAAACGCACTCGTGCGTGGGACAACGCTGGAGCACCCAGACGAAACACACACGAGCGTGGGAGAACGCTGGAGCACCCAGAGGAAACACACACGAGCGTGGGAGGAGGCTGAAGCACCCAGAGGGAACAAACACGAGCGTGGGAGAACGTTGGAGCACCCCAAGAAACCACACACGAGCGTGGGAGGAGGCTAGAGCACCCAGAGGAAACGCACACGAGCGTGGGAGGAATCTTCAGCACCCAGAGGAAACACACACGACCATAGGAGGAGGCTGGAGCACTCAGAGGAAACACACACGAGGGTGGGAAGAGACTGGAGCACCCAAAGGAAACACACACGAGCGTGGGAGGAGGATGGAGCACCCAGAGGAAACACACACGAGCGTGGGAGAACGTTGGAGCACCCCGAGGAAACACACATGAGCGTGGGAGAACGCTGGAGCACCCAGAGGAAACACACACGAGCGTGGGAGAACGCTGGAGCACCCAGAGGAAACACATAAGAGCGTGGGAGGAGGCTGGAGCACCCAGAGGAAACACACACGACGCAGGAGGAAGCTGGAGCACGCAGAGGAACCATACACGAGCGTGGGAGAACGCTGGAGCACCCAGAGGAAACACACAGGAGCGTGGGAGGAGGCTGAAGCACCCAGAGGGAACACACACGAGCGTGGGAGAACGTTGGAGCACCCCAAGAAAACACACACGAGCGTGGGAGGAGGCTAGAGCACCCAGCGGAAACGCACACGAGCGTGGGAGGAATCTTGAGCACCCAGAGGAAACACACACGACCATAGGAGGAGGCTGGAGCACTCAGAGGAAACACACACGAGGGTGGGAAGAGGCTGGAGCACCCAGAGGAAACACACACGAGCGTGGGAGGAGGATTGAGCACCCAGAGGAAACACACACGAGCGTGGGAGAACGTTGGAGCACCCCGAGGAAACACACATGAGCGTAGGAGAACGCTGGAGAACGCAGAGGAAACAAACACAAGCGTGGGAGGAGGCTGGAGCAACCAAAGGAAACACACACGAGCGTGGGAGGAGGCTAGAGCACCCAGAGGAAACGCACACGAGTGTGGGAGGAGGCTGGAGCACCCGGAGGAAACGCACACGAGCGTGGGAGGAGGCTGGAGCACCCAGAGGAAACACTCACTAGCGTGGGAGGAATCTGGAGCATCAAGAGGAAACACACACGAGCGTGGGAGGAGGCTGGAGCACCCAGAGGAAACACACACGAGCGTGGGAGAACGCTGGAGAACGCAGAGGAAACAAACACAAGCGTGGGAGGAGGCTGGAGCAACCAAAGGAAACACACACGAGCGTGGGAGGAGGCTAGAGCACCCGGAGGAAACGCACACGAGCGTGGGAGGAGGCTGGAGCACCCAGAGGAAACACTCACTAGCGTGGGAGGAATCTGGAGCATCAAGAGGAAACACACACGAGCGTGGGAGGAGGCTGGAGCACCCAGAGGAAACACACACGAGCGTGGGAGAACGCTGGAGAACGCAGAGGAAACAAACACAAGAGTGGGAGGAGGCTGGAGCACCCAAAGGAAACACACACGAGCGTGGGAGGAGGCTAGAACACCCAGAGGAAACAAACACTAGCGTAGGAGAACGCTGGAGAACGCAGAGGAAACAAACACAAGCGTGGGAGGAGGCTGGAGCAACCAAAGGAAACACACACGAGCGTGGGAGGAGGCTAGAGCACCCAGAGGAAACGCACACGAGTGTGGGAGGAGGCTGGAGCACCCGGAGGAAACGCACACGAGCGTGGGAGGAGGCTGGAGCACCCAGAGGAAACACTCACTAGCGTGGGAGGAATCTGGAGCATCAAGAGGAAACACACACGAGCGTGGGAGAACGCTGGAGCACCCAGAGGAAAGACACACGAGCGTGGGAGAACGCTGGAGCACACAGAGGATACACACAGGAGCGTGGGAGAACGCTGGAGCACCCAGACGAAACACACACGAGCGTGGGAGAACGCTGGAGCACCCAGAGGAAACATACACGAGCGTGGGAGGAGGCTGGAGCACCCAGCGGAAACACACACGAGCGTGGGAGGAGGCTGAAGCACCCAGAGGAAACACACACGAGCGTGGGAGGAGGCTGGAGCACCCAGATGAAACGCACACAAGCGTGGGATGAATCTGGAGCATCCAGAGGAAACACACATGAGCGTGGGGAACGCTGGAGCACCCAGAGGAAACGCACATGAGAGTGGGACGAGGATGGAGTACCCAGAGGAAAAGCACACGAGCGTGAGAGGAGGCTGGAGAAGCCAGAGGAAATGCACACGAGCGTGGGAGGAGGCTAGAGCACCCAGAGGAAACGCACACGAGCGTGGGAGGAATTTGGAGCACCCAGGGTAAACACACACGACCATGGGAGGAGGCTGGAGCACTCAGAGGAAAGACACACGAGCGTGGGAGAATGCTGGAGCACCCAGAGGAAACACACACAAGCGTGGGAGAACGCTGGAGACCCCAGACGAAACACAGACGTGCGTGGGAGGAGGCTGGAGCACCCAGAGGAAACACACACGACGCAGGAGGAAGCTGGAGCACGCAGAGGAACCATACACGAGCGTGGGAGAACGCTGGAGCACCCAGAGGAAACACACAGGAGCGTGGGAGGAGGCTGAAGCACCCAGAGGGAACACACACGAGCGTGGGAGAACGTTGGAGCACCCCAAGAAAACACACACGAGCGTGGGAGGAGGCTAGAGCACCCAGCGGAAACGCACACGAGCGTGGGAGGAATCTTGAGCACCCAGAGGAAACACACACGACCATAGGAGGAGGCTGGAGCACTCAGAGGAAACACACACGAGGGTGGGAAGAGGCTGGAGCACCCAGAGGAAACACACACGAGCGTGGGAGGAGGATTGAGCACCCAGAGGAAACACACACGAGCGTGGGAGAACGTTGGAGCACCCCGAGGAAACACACATGAGCGTGGGGAACGCTGGAGCACCCAGAGGAAACGCACATGAGAGTGGGACGAGGATGGACACCCAGAGGAAAAGCACACGAGCGTGAGAGGAGGCTGGAGAAGCCAGAGGAAATGCACACGAGCGTGGGAGGAGGCTAGAGCACTAAGAGGAAATACACAAGAGCGTGGGGGGAGGCTGGAGCACCCAGAGGAAACATGAACGAGCGTGGGAAAATGCTGGAGCACCCAGAGGAAACACACACGAGCGTGGGAGAACGCTGGAGCACCCAGAGGAAACACACACGAGCGTGGGAGAACGCTGGAGCACCCAGAGGAAACACATAAGAGCGTGGGAGGAGGCTGGAGCACCCAGAAGAAACGCATACCTGTGTTGGAGGAGGCTGGAGCACCCAGAGGAATCGCACACAAGCGTGGGATGAATCTGGAGCATCCAGAGAAAACACACATGAGCGTGGGGAACTCTGGAGCACCCAGCGGAAACGCACATGACAGTGGGACGAGGATGGAGCACCCAGAGGAAAAGCACACGAGCGTGAGAGGAGGCTGGAGAACCCAGAGGAAACAAACACGAGTGTGGGAGGAGACTGGAGCACCCAAAGGAAACATACACGAGCGTGGGATTAATCTGGAGCATCCAGAGGAAACACACATGAGCGTGGGGAACGCTGGAGCACCCAGAGGAAGCGCACATGAGAGTGGGACGAGGATGGAGCACCCAGAGGAAACGCACACGAGCGTGAGAGGAGGCTGGAGAAGCCAGAGGAAACGCACACGAGCGTGGGAGGAGACTGGATACCCAGAGGAAACGCACACAAGCGTCGGATGAATCTGGAGCATCCAGAGGAAACACACATCAGCGTGGGGAACGCTGAAGCACCCAGAGGAAACACACACGTGCGTGGGAGGAATCTAGATCACCCAGAGGAAACGCACATGAGAGTGGGAGGAGGCTGGAGCTCCCAGAGGAAACACTCACTATCGTGGGAGGAATCTGGAGCACCCAGAGGGAACACACACGAGCGTGGGGGAACACTGGAGCACACAGAGGAAACGCACACGAGCGTGGGAGGAGGATGGAGCAACCAGAGGAAACGCACTCGTGCGTGGGACAACGCTGGAGCACCCAGACGAAACACACACGAGCGTGGGAGAACGCTGGAGCACCCAGAGGAAACATGCACGAGCGTGGGAAAATGCTGGAGCACCCAGAGGAAACACACACGAGCGTGGGAAACGCTGGAGCACCCAGAGGAAACACACACGAGCGTGGGAGGAGGCTGGAGCACCCAGAGGAAACACACACGAGCGTGGGAGAACGCTGGAGCACCCAGACGAAACACACACGAGCGTGGGAGAACGCTGGAGCACCCAGAGGAAACACACACGAGCGTGGGAGAACGCTGGAGCCCCCAGACGAAACACACACGTGCGTGGGAGGAGGCTGGAGCACCCACAGGAAACACACACGACGCAGGAGGAGGCTGGAGCACCCAGAGGAACCATACACGAGCGTGGGAGAACGATGGAGCACCCAGAGGAAACACACACGAGCGTGGGAGGAGGCTGAAGCACCCAGAGGGAACACACACGAGCGTGGGAGAACGTTGGAGCACCCCAAGAAAACATACACGAGCGTGGGAGAACGATGGAGCACCCAGAGGAAACACACACGAGCGTGGGAGGAGGCTGAAGCACCCAGAGGAAACGCACACGAGCGTGGGAGGAATCTTGAGAACACAGAGGAAACACACACGACCATAGGAGGAGGCTGGAGCACTCAGAGGAAACACACAGGAGGGTGGGAAGAGGCTGGAGCACCCAGAGGAAACACACACGAGCGTGGAAGAACGTTGGAGCACCCCGAGGAAACACACACGAGCGTGGGAGAACACTGGAGCACACAGAGGAAACGCACACGAGCGTGGGAGGAGGCTGGAGCACCCAGAGGAAACGCACTCGTGCGTGGGACAACGCTGGAGCACCCAGACGAAACACACACGAGCGTGGGAGAACGCTGGAGCACCCAGAGGAAACATGCACGAGCGTGGGAAAATGCTGGAGCACCCAGAGGAAACACACACGAGCGTGGGAAACGCTGGAGCACCCAGAGGAAACACACACGAGCGTGGGAGGAGGCTGGAGCACCCAGAGGAAACACACACGAGCGTGGGAGAACGCTGGAGCACCCAGACGAAACACACACGAGCTTGGGAGAACGCTGGAGCACCCAGAGGAAACATACAAGAGCGTGGGAGGAGGCTGGAGCACCCAGGGGAAACACACACGACCATGGGAGGAGGCTGGAGCACTCAGAGGAAAGACACACGAGCGTGGGAGAACGCTGGAGCACCCAGAGGAAACACACACGAGCGTGGGAGAACGCTGGAGCCCCCAGACGAAACACACACGTGCGTGGGAGGAGGCTGGAGCACCCAGAGGAAACACACACGACGCAGGAGGAGGCTGGAGCACCCAGAGGAACCATACACGAGCGTGGGAGAACGCTGGAGCACCCAGAGGAAACACACACGAGCGTGGGAGGAGGCTGAAGCACCCAGAGGGAACACACACGAGCGTGGGAGAACGTTGGAGCACCCCAAGAAAACACACACGAGCGTGGGAGGAGGCTGGAGCACCCAGGGGAATCGCATACGAGTCTGGGAGGAGGCTGGAGCACACAGAGGAATCGCACACGAGCGTGGGAGTTGGCTGGAGCACCCAGAGGAAATGCACACGAGCGAGGGAGGAGGCTAGAGCACCCAGAGGAAACGCACACGAGCGTGGGAGAAATCTTGAGCACCCAGAGGAAACACACACGAGCGTGGGAGAACGTTGGAGCACCCCCGAGGAAACACACATGAGCGTGGGAGGAGGCTGGAGCACCCAGATGAAACGCACACAAGCGTGGGATGAATCTGCAGCATCCAGAGGAAAAACACATGAGCGTGGGGAACGCTGGAGCACCCAGAGGAAACACACACGAGCGTGGGAAACGCTGGAGCACCCAGAGGAAATACACACTCGCGTGGGAGGAGGCTGGAGCACTCAGAGGAAACACACACGAGGGTGGGAGGAGGCTGGAGCACCCAGAGGAAACACACACGAGCGTGGGAGGAGGCTGGAGCACCCCGAGGAAACACACATGAGCGTGGGAGGAGGCTGGAGCACCCAGAGAAGACACACACAAGCGTGGGATGAATCTGGAGCATCCAGAAGAAACACACATGAGCGTGGGGAACGCTGGAGCACCCAGAGGAAACGCACTTGAGAGTGGGACGAGGATGGAGCACCCAGAGGAAAAGCACACGAGCGTGAGAGGAGGCTGGAGAAGCCAGAGGAAATGCACACGAGCGTGGGAGGAGGCTAGAGCACCCAGAGGAAACGCACACGAGCGTGGGAGGAATATGGAGCACCCAGAGGAAACACACACGACCATGGGAGGAGGCTGGAGCACCCAGAGGAAATACACACTCGCGTGGGAGGAGGATGGAGCACCCAGAGGAAACACACACGAGCGTGGGAGGAGGCTGGAGCACCCAGAGGAAACGCACACGAGCTTGGGAGGAGGCTGGAGCACCCAGAAGAAACGCATACCTGTGTTGGAGGAGGCTGGAGCACCCAGAGGAATCGCACACAAGCGTGGGATGAATCTGGAGCATCCAGAGGAAACACACATGAGCGTGGGGAACGCTGGAGCCCCCAGAGGAAACACGCACGTGCGTGGGAGGAATCTAGAGCACCCAGAGGAAACGCACATGAGAGTGGGAGGAGGCTGGAGCTCCCAGAGGAAACACTCACTAGCGTGGGAGGAATCTGGAGCACCCAGAGGAAACACACACGAGCGTGGGAGAACGCTGGAGCACACAGAGGAAACACACGCGAGCGTGGGAGAATGCTGGAGCACCTAGAGGACACACACACGAGCGTGGGAGAACGCTGGAGCACCCCGAGGAAACACATGAGCGTGGGAGGAGGCTGGAGCACACAGAAGAAACACACACGAGCGTGGGACAACGCTGGAGCACCGAGTGGAAACACACACTAGCGTAAGAGGAGGCTGGAGCACCCAGAGGAAACGCACACTTGCGTGGGACAACGCTGGAGCACCCAGACGAAACGCACATGACAGTGGGACGAGGATGGAGCACCCAGAGGAAAAGCACACGAGCGTGAGAGCAGGCTGGAGAACCCAGAGGAAACAAACACGAGTGTGGGAGGAGACTGGAGCACCCAGAGGAAACACACACGAGCGTGAGAGGAATCTCGAGCACCCAGAGGAAATGCACATGAGAGTGGGAACATTCTGGAGCTCCCAGAGGAAACACACACGAGCGTTGGAGAACGCTGGAGCTCCCAGAGGAAACGCACATGAGAGTGGGAGGAGGCTGGAGCTCCCAGAGGAAACACTCACTAGCGTGGGAGGAATCTGGAGCACCCAGAGGAAACATACACGAGCGTGGGATTAATCTGGAGCATCCAGAGGAAACACACATGAGCGTGGGGAACGCTGGAGCACCCAGAGGAAACGCACATGAGAGTGGGACGAGGATGGAGCACCCAGAGGAAACACTCACTAGCGTGGGAGGAATCTGGAGCACCCAGAGGAAACACACACGAGCGTGGGAGAACACTGGAGCACACAGAGGAAACGCACACGAGCGTGGGAGGAGGATGGAGCACCCAGAGGAAACGCACTCGTGCGTGGGACAACGCTGGAGCACCCAGACGAAACACACACGAGCGTGGGAGAACGCTGGAGCACCCAGAGGAAACATGCACGAGCGTGGGAAAATGCTGGAGCACCCAGAGGAAACACACACGAGCGTGGGAGGAGGCTGGAGCACCCAGAGGAAACGCACACGAGCTTGGGAGGAGGCTGGAGCACCCAGAAGAAACGCATACCTGTGTTGGAGGAGGCTGGAGCACCCAGAGGAATCGCACACAAGCGTGGGATGAATCTGGAGCATCCAGAGGAAACACACATGAGCGTGGGGAACGCTGGAGCCCCCAGAGGAAACACACACGTGCGTGGGAGGAATCTAGAGCACCCAGAGGAAACGCACATGAGAGTGGGAGGAGGCTGGAGCTCCCAGAGGAAACACTCACTAGCGTGGGAGGAATCTGGAGCACCCAGAGGAAACACACACGAGCGTGGGAGAACGCTGGAGCACACAGAGGAAACACACGCGAGCGTGGGAGAATGCTGGAGCACCTAGAGGACACACACACGAGCGTGGGAGAACGCTGGAGCACCCCGAGGAAACACATGAGCGTGGGAGGAGGCTGGAGCACACAGAAGAAACACACACGAGCGTGGGACAACGCTGGAGCACCGAGTGGAAACACACACTAGCGTAAGAGGAGGCTGGAGCACCCAGAGGAAACGCACACTTGCGTGGGACAACGCTGGAGCACCCAGACGAAACGCACATGACAGTGGGACGAGGATGGAGCACCCAGAGGAAAAGCACACGAGCGTGAGAGCAGGCTGGAGAACCCAGAGGAAACAAACACGAGTGTGGGAGGAGACTGGAGCACCCAGAGGAAACACACACGAGCGTGAGAGGAATCTCGAGCACCCAGAGGAAATGCACATGAGAGTGGGAACATTCTGGAGCTCCCAGAGGAAACACACACGAGCGTTGGAGAACGCTGGAGCTCCCAGAGGAAACGCACATGAGAGTGGGAGGAGGCTGGAGCTCCCAGAGGAAACACTCACTAGCGTGGGAGGAATCTGGAGCACCCAGAGGAAACATACACGAGCGTGGGATTAATCTGGAGCATCCAGAGGAAACACACATGAGCGTGGGGAACGCTGGAGCACCCAGAGGAAACGCACATGAGAGTGGGACGAGGATGGAGCACCCAGAGGAAACACTCACTAGCGTGGGAGGAATCTGGAGCACCCAGAGGAAACACACACGAGCGTGGGAGAACACTGGAGCACACAGAGGAAACGCACACGAGCGTGGGAGGAGGATGGAGCACCCAGAGGAAACGCACTCGTGCGTGGGACAACGCTGGAGCACCCAGACGAAACACACACGAGCGTGGGAGAA
Source organism: Mobula birostris (assembly GCF_030028105.1). Lineage (NCBI taxonomy): Eukaryota > Metazoa > Chordata > Chondrichthyes > Myliobatiformes > Myliobatidae > Mobula > Mobula birostris. The sequence continues at coordinate 80,930 of NW_027274343.1, read as the reverse complement.
CGCTGGAGCACCCAGAGGAAACATGCACGAGCGTGGGAAAATGCTGGAGCACCCAGAGGAAACACACACGAGCGTGGGAAACGCTGGAGCACCCAGAGGAAACACACACGAGCGTGGGAGGAGGCTGGAGCACCCAGAGGAAACACACACGAGAGTGGGAGAACGCTGGAGCACCCAGACGAAACACACACGAGCGTGGGAGAACGCTGGAGCACCCAGAGGAAACACACACGAGCGTGGGAGAACGCTGGAGCCCCCAGACGAAACACACACGTGCGTGGGAGGAGGCTGGAGCACCCAGAGGAAACACACACGACGCAGGAGGAGGCTGGAGCACCCAGAGGAACCATACACGAGCGTGGGAGAACGCTGGAGCACCCAGAGGAAACACACACGAGCGTGGGAGGAGGCTGAAGCACCCAGAGGGAACACGCACGAGCGTGGGAGAACGTTGGAGCACCCCAAGAAAACACACACGAGCGTGGGAGGAGGCTAGAGCACCCAGAGGAAACGCACACGAGCGTGGGAGGAATCTTGAGAACACAGAGGAAACACACACGACCATAGGAGGAGGCTGGAGCACTCAGAGGAAACACACACGAGGGTGGGAAGAGGCTGGAGCACCCAGAGGAAACACACACGAGCGTGGGAGAACGTTGGAGCACCCCGAGGAAACACACATGAGCGTGGGGAACGCTGGAGCACCCAGAGGAAACGCACATGAGAGTGGGACGAGGATGGACACCCAGAGGAAAAGCACACGAGCGTGAGAGGAGGCTGGAGAAGCCAGAGGAAACGCACACGAGCGTGGGAGGAGACTGGATACCCAGAGCAAACGCACACAAGCGTCGGATGAATCTGGAGCATCCAGAGGAAACACACATGAGCGTGGGGAACGCTGAAGCACCCAGAGGAAACACACACGTGCGTGGGAGGAATCTAGATCACCCAGAGGAAACGCACATGAGAGTGGGAGGAGGCTGGAGCTCCCAGAGGAAACACTCACTAGCGTGGGAGGAATCTGGAGCACCCAGAGGAAACACACACGAGCGTGGGAGAACACTGGAGCACACAGAGGAAACGCACACGAGCGTGGGAGGAGGCTGGAGCACCCAGAGGAAACGCACTCGTGCGTGGGACAACGCTGGAGCACCCAGACGAAACACACACGAGCGTGGGAGAACGCTGGAGCACCCAGAGGAAACACACACGAGCGTGGGAGGAGGCTGAAGCACCCAGAGGGAACACACACGAGCGTGGGAGAACGTTGGAGCACCCCAAGAAACCACACACGAGCGTGGGAGGAGGCTAGAGCACCCAGAGGAAGCGCACACGAGCGTGGGAGGAATCTTCAGCACCCAGAGGAAACACACACGACCATAGGAGGAGGCTGGAGCACTCAGAGGAAACACACACGAGGGTGGGAAGAGACTGGAGCACCCAAAGGAAACACACACGAGCGTGGGAGGAGGATGGAGCACCCAGAGGAAACACACACGAGCGTGGGAGAACGTTGGAGCACCCCGAGGAAACACACATGAGCGTGGGAGAACGCTGGAGCACCCAGAGGAAACACACACGAGCGTGGGAGAACGCTGGAGCACCCAGAGGAAACACATAAGAGCGTGGGAGGAGGCTGGAGCACCCAGAGGAAACACACACGACGCAGGAGGAAGCTGGAGCACGCAGAGGAACCATACACGAGCGTGGGAGAACGCTGGAGCACCCAGAGGAAACACACAGGAGCGTGGGAGGAGGCTGAAGCACCCAGAGGGAACACACACGAGCGTGGGAGAACGTTGGAGCACCCCAAGAAAACACACACGAGCGTGGGAGGAGGCTAGAGCACCCAGCGGAAACGCACACGAGCGTGGGAGGAATCTTGAGCACCCAGAGGAAACACACACGACCATAGGAGGGAGGCTGGAGCACTCAGAGGAAACACACACGAGGGTGGGAAGAGGCTGGAGCACCCAGAGGAAACACACACGAGCGTGGGAGGAGGATTGAGCACCCAGAGGAAACACACACGAGCGTGGGAGAACGTTGGAGCACCCCGAGGAAACACACATGAGCGTAGGAGAACGCTGGAGAACGCAGAGGAAACAAACACAAGCGTGGGAGGAGGCTGGAGCAACCAAAGGAAACACACACGAGCGTGGGAGGAGGCTAGAGCACCCAGAGGAAACGCACACGAGTGTGGGAGGAGGCTGGAGCACCCGGAGGAAACGCACACGAGCGTGGGAGGAGGCTGGAGCACCCAGAGGAAACACTCACTAGCGTGGGAGGAATCTGGAGCATCAAGAGGAAACACACACGAGCGTGGGAGGAGGCTGGAGCACCCAGAGGAAACACACACGAGCGTGGGAGAACGCTGGAGAACGCAGAGGAAACAAACACAAGATGGGAGGAGGCTGGAGCACCCAAAGGAAACACACACGAGCGTGGGAGGAGGCTGGAGCACCCAGAGGAAACAAACACTAGCGTAGGAGAACGCTGGAGAACGCAGAGGAAACAAACACAAGCGTGGGAGGAGGCTGGAGCAACCAAAGGAAACACACACGAGCGTGGGAGGAGGCTAGAGCACCCGGAGGAAACGCACACGAGCGTGGGAGGAGGCTGGAGCACCCAGAGGAAACACTCACTAGCGTGGGAGGAATCTGGAGCATCAAGAGGAAACACACACGAGCGTGGGAGGAGGCTGGAGCACCCAGAGGAAACACACACGAGCGTGGGAGAACGCTGGAGAACGCAGAGGAAACAAACACAAGAGTGGGAGGAGGCTGGAGCACCCAAAGGAAACACACACGAGCGTGGGAGGAGGCTAGAACACCCAGAGGAAACAAACACTAGCGTAGGAGAACGCTGGAGAACGCAGAGGAAACAAACAGAAGCGTGGGAGGAGGCTGGAGCAACCAAAGGAAACACACACGAGCGTGGGAGGAGGCTAGAGCACCCAGAGGAAACGCACACGAGTGTGGGAGGAGGCTGGAGCACCCGGAGGAAACGCACACGAGCGTGGGAGGAGGCTGGAGCACCCAGAGGAAACACTCACTAGCGTGGGAGGAATCTGGAGCATCAAGTGGAAACACACACGAGCGTGGGAGAACGCTGGAGCACCCAGAGGAAAGACACACGAGCGTGGGAGAACGCTGGAGCACACAGAGGATACACACAGGAGCGTGGGAGAACGCTGGAGCACCCAGACGAAACACACACGAGCGTGGGAGAACGCTGGAGCACCCAGAGGAAACACACACAAGCGTGGGAGAACGCTGGAGACCCCAGACGAAACACAGACGTGCGTGGGAGGAGGCTGGAGCACTCAGAGGAAAGACACACGAGCGTGGGAGAATGCTGGAGCACCCAGAGGAAACACACACAAGCGTGGGAGAACGCTGGAGACCCCAGACGAAACACAGACGTGCGTGGGAGGAGGCTGGAGCACCCAGAGGAAACACACACGACGCAGGAGGAAGCTGGAGCACGCAGAGGAACCATACACGAGCGTGGGAGAACGCTGGAGCACCCAGAGGAAACACACAGGAGCGTGGGAGGAGGCTGAAGCACCCAGAGGGAACACACACGAGCGTGGGAGAACGTTGGAGCACCCCAAGAAAACACACACGAGCGTGGGAGGAGGCTAGAGCACCCAGCGGAAACGCACACGAGCGTGGGAGGAATCTTGAGCACCCAGAGGAAACACACACGACCATAGGAGGAGGCTGGAGCACTCAGAGGAAACACACACGAGGGTGGGAAGAGGCTGGAGCACCCAGAGGAAACACACACGAGCGTGGGAGGAGGATTGAGCACCCAGAGGAAACACACACGAGCGTGGGAGAACGTTGGAGCACCCCGAGGAAACACACATGAGCGTGGGGAACGCTGGAGCACCCAGAGGAAACGCACATGAGAGTGGGACGAGGATGGACACCCAGAGGAAAAGCACACGAGCGTGAGAGGAGGCTGGAGAAGCCAGAGGAAATGCACACGAGCGTGGGAGGAGGCTAGAGCACTAAGAGGAAATACACAAGAGCGTGGGGGGAGGCTGGAGCACCCAGAGGAAACATGAACGAGCGTGGGAAAATGCTGGAGCACCCAGAGGAAACACACACGAGCGTGGGAGAAACGCTGGAGCACCCAGAGGAAACACACACGAGCGTGGGAGAACGCTGGAGCACCCAGAGGAAACACATAAGAGCGTGGGAGGAGGCTGGAGCACCCAGAAGAAACGCATACCTGTGTTGGAGGAGGCTGGAGCACCCAGAGGAATCGCACACAAGCGTGGGATGAATCTGGAGCATCCAGAGAAAACACACATGAGCGTGGGGAACTCTGGAGCACCCAGCGGAAACGCACATGACAGTGGGACGAGGATGGAGCACCCAGAGGAAAAGCACACGAGCGTGAGAGGAGGCTGGAGAACCCAGAGGAAACAAACACGAGTGTGGGAGGAGACTGGAGCACCCAAAGGAAACATACACGAGCGTGGGATTAATCTGGAGCATCCAGAGGAAACACACATGAGCGTGGGGAACGCTGGAGCACCCAGAGGAAGCGCACATGAGAGTGGGACGAGGATGGAGCACCCAGAGGAAACGCACACGAGCGTGAGAGGAGGCTGGAGAAGCCAGAGGAAACGCACACGAGCGTGGGAGGAGACTGGATACCCAGAGGAAACGCACACAAGCGTCGGATGAATCTGGAGCATCCAGAGGAAACACACATCAGCGTGGGGAACGCTGGAGCACCCAGACGAAACACACACGAGCGTGGGAGAACGCTGGAGCACCCAGAGGAAACACACACGAGCGTGGGAGAACGCTGGAGCCCCCAGACGAAACACACACGTGCGTGGGAGGAGGCTGGAGCACCCAGAGGAAACACACACGACGCAGGAGGAGGCTGGAGCACCCAGAGGAACCATACACGAGCGTGGGAGAACGCTGGAGCACCCAGAGGAAACACACACGAGCGTGGGAGGAGGCTGAAGCACCCAGAGGGAACACGCACGAGCGTGGGAGAACGTTGGAGCACCCCAAGAAAACACACACGAGCGTGGGAGGAGGCTAGAGCACCCAGAGGAAACGCACACGAGCGTGGGAGGAATCTTGAGAACACAGAGGAAACACACACGACCATAGGAGGAGGCTGGAGCACTCAGAGGAAACACACACGAGGGTGGGAAGAGGCTGGAGCACCCAGAGGAAACACACACGAGCGTGGGGAGAACGTTGGAGCACCCCGAGGAAACACACATGAGCGTGGGGAACGCTGGAGCACCCAGAGGAAACGCACATGAGAGTGGGACGAGGATGGACACCCAGAGGAAAAGCACACGAGCGTGAGAGGAGGCTGGAGAAGCCAGAGGAAACGCACACGAGCGTGGGAGGAGACTGGATACCCAGAGCAAACGCACTCGTGCGTGGGACAACGCTGGAGCACCCAGACGAAACACACACGAGCGTGGGAGAACGCTGGAGCACCCAGAGGAAACACACACGAGCGTGGGAGGAGGCTGAAGCACCCAGAGGGAACACACACGAGCGTGGGAGAACGTTGGAGCACCCCAAGAAACCACACACGAGCGTGGGAGGAGGCTAGAGCACCCAGAGGAAACGCACACGAGCGTGGGAGGAATCTTCAGCACCCAGAGGAAACACACACGACCATAGGAGGAGGCTGGAGCACTCAGAGGAAACACACACGAGGGTGGGAAGAGACTGGAGCACCCAGAGGAAACACTCACTATCGTGGGAGGAATCTGGAGCACCCAGAGGGAACACACACGAGCGTGGGGGAACACTGGAGCACACAGAGGAAACGCACACGAGCGTGGGAGGAGGATGGAGCAACCAGAGGAAACGCACTCGTGCGTGGGACAACGCTGGAGCACCCAGACGAAACACACACGAGCGTGGGAGAACGCTGGAGCACCCAGAGGAAACATGCACGAGCGTGGGAAAATGCTGGAGCACCCAGAGGAAACACACACGAGCGTGGGAAACGCTGGAGCACCCAGAGGAAACACACACGAGCGTGGGAGGAATCTTGAGAACACAGAGGAAACACACACGACCATAGGAGGAGGCTGGAGCACTCAGAGGAAACACACAGGAGGGTGGGAAGAGGCTGGAGCACCCAGAGGAAACACACACGAGCGTGGAAGAACGTTGGAGCACCCCGAGGAAACACACATGAGCGTGGGAGAACGTTGGAGCACCCAGAGGAAAACACACACGAGCGTGGGAGAACACTGGAGCACACAGAGGAAACGCACACGAGCGTGGGAGGAGGCTGGAGCACCCAGAGGAAACGCACTCGTGCGTGGGACAACGCTGGAGCACCCAGACGAAACACACACGAGCGTGGGAGAACGCTGGAGCACCCAGAGGAAACATGCACGAGCGTGGGAAAATGCTGGAGCACCCAGAGGAAACACACACGAGCGTGGGAAACGCTGGAGCACCCAGAGGAAACACACACGAGCGTGGGAGGAGGCTGGAGCACCCAGAGGAAACACACACGAGCGTGGGAGAACGCTGGAGCACCCAGACGAAACACACACGAGCTTGGGAGAACGCTGGAGCACCCAGAGGAAACATACAAGAGCGTGGGAGGAGGCTGGAGCACCCAGGGGAAACACACACGACCATGGGAGGAGGCTGGAGCACTCAGAGGAAAGACACACGAGCGTGGGAGAACGCTGGAGCACCCAGAGGAAACACACACGAGCGTGGGAGAACGCTGGAGCCCCCAGACGAAACACACACGTGCGTGGGAGGAGGCTGGAGCACCCAGAGGAAACACACACGAGCGCGGTAAGAGTCTGGAGCACCCAGAGGAAAGACACACGAGCGTGGGAGGAGGCTGGAGCACCCAGAGGAAACGCACACGAGCGTGGGAGGAGGCTGGATACCCAGAGGAAACGCACACAAGCGTCGGATGAATCTGGAGCATCGAGAGGAAACACACATGAGCGTGGGGAACGCTGAAGCACCCAGAGGAAACACACACGTGCGTGGGAGGAATCTAGAGCACCCAGACGAAACGCACATGAGAGTGGGAGGAGGCTGGAGCTCCCAGAGGAAACACTCACTAGCGTGGGAGGAATCTGGAGCACCCAGAGGAAACACACACGAGCGTGGGAGAACGCTGGAGCACCCAGAGGAAACGCACACCAGCGTAGGAGGAGGCTGGAGCACCCAGAGGAAATGCACACGACCGTGGGAGGAGGCTGGAGCACCCGGAGGAAATGCACACGACCGTGGGAAGAGGCTGGAGCACCCAAAGGAAACACACACGAGCGTGGGAGGAGGCTGGAGCACCCAGAGGAAACCGCACAGGAGCGGGGGAGGAGGCTGGAGCACCGAGAGGAAACGCACACGAGCGTGGGAGGAGGCTGGAGCACCCAGAGGAAATGCACACGAGCGTGGGAGGAGGCTGGAGCACCCAGAGTTAACGCACACGAGCGTGGGAGGAGGCTGGAGCACTCAGAGGAAACGCACACGAGCGTGGGAGGAGGCTGGAGCACCCAGAGTTAACGCACACGAGCGTGGGAGGAGGCTGGAGCACCCAGAGGAATCGCACACAAGCGTGGGATGAATCTGGAGCATCCAGAGGAAACACACATGAGTGTGGGGAACGCTGGAGCACCCAGAGGAAACGCACATGACAGTGGGACGAGGGTGGAGCACCCAGAGGAAAAGCACACGAGCGTGAGAGGAGGCTGGAGAACCCAGAGGAAACACACACGACCGTGAGAGGAATCTCGAGCACCCAGAGGAAATGCACATGAGAGTGGGAGGAGGCTGGAGCTCCCAGAGGAAACACTCACTGGCGTGGGAGGAATCTGGAGCACCCAGAGGAAACACACATGAGCGTGGGGAACGCTGGAGCACCCAGAGGACACACACACGAGCGTGGGAGAACGCTGGAGCACCCCGAGGAAACACATGAGCGTGGGAGGAGGCTGGAGCACCCAGAAGAAATGCACACGACCGTGGGAGAACGCTGGAGCACACAGAGGATACACACAGGAGCGTGGGAGAACGCTGGAGCACCCAGAAGAAACATACACGAGCGTGGGAGGAGGCTGGAGCACCCAGAGGAAACACACACGAGCGTGGGAGGAGGCTGAAGCACCCAGAGGAAACACACACGAGCGTGGGAGGAGGCTGGAGCACACAGACGAAACACACACAAGCGTCGGATGAATCTGGAGCATCCAGAGAAACACACATGAGCGTGGGGAATGCTGGAGCACCCAGTGGAAACACACACGTGCGTGGGAGGAATCTAGAGCACCCAGAGGAAACGCACATGAGAGTGGGAGGAGGCTGGAGCTCCCAGATGAAACACTCACTAGCGTTGGAGAACGCTGGAGCACCCAGAGGAAACACACACGAGCGCGGTAAGAGGCTGGAGCACCCAGAGGGAAGACACACGAGCGTGGGAGGAGGCTGGAGCACCCAAAGGAAACGCACACGAGCGTGGGAGGAGGCTGGATACCCAGAGGAAACGCACACAAGCGTCGGATGAATCTGGAGCATCCAGAGGAAACACACATGAGCGTGGGGAACGCTGAAGCACCCAGAGGAAACACACACGTGCGTGGGAGGAATCTAGAGCACCCAGAGGAAACGCACATGAGAGTGGGAGGAGGCTGGAGCTCCCAGAGGAAACACTCACCAGCGTGGAGGAATCTGGAGCACCCAGAGGAAACACACACGAGCGTGGGAGAACGCTGGAGCACCCAGAGGAAACGCAGACCAGCGTAGGAGGAGGCTGGAGCACCCAGAGGAAATGCACATGACCGTGGGAGGAGGCTGGAGCACCCGGAGGAAATGCACACGACCGTGGGAAGAGGCTGGAGCACCCAAAGGAAACACACACGAGCGTGGGAGGAGGCTGGAGCACCCAGAGGAAACGCACAGGAGCGGGGGAGGAGGCTGGAGCACCGAGAGGAAACGCACACGAGCGTGGGAGGAGGCTGGAGCACCCAGAGGAAATGCACACGCGTGTGGGAGGAGGCTGGAGCACCCAGAGGAAACGCACACGAGCGTGGGAGGAGGCTGGAGCGCTCAGAGGAAACGCACACGAGCGTGGGAGGAGGCTGGATACCCAGAGGAAACGTACACAAGCGTCGGATGAATCTGGAGCATCCAGAGGAAACACACATGAGCGTGGGGAACGCTGGAGCCCCCAGAGGAAACACACACGTGCGTGGGAGGAGGCTGGAGCTCCGAGAGGAAACACTCACTAGCGTGGGAGGAATCTGGAGCACCCAGAGGAAACACACACGAGCGTGGGAGAACGCTGGAGCACACAGAGGAAACACACGCGAGCGTGGGAGAATGCTGGAGCACCTAGAGGACACACACACGAGCGTGGGAGAACGCTGGAGCACCCCGAGGAAACACATGAGCGTGGGAGGAGGCTGGAGCACCCAGAAGAAACACACACGAGCGTGGGACAACGCTGGAGCACCGAGAGGAAACACACACTAGCGTAGGAGGAGGCTGGAGCACCCAGAGGAAATGAACACGAAGTGGGAGGAGGATGGAGCACCCAGAGGAAACGCACACGTGCGTGGGACAACGCTGGAGCACCCAGACGAAACGCACACAAACGTGGGATGAATCTGGAGCATCCAGAGGAAACACACATGAGCGTGGGGAACTCTGGAGCACCCAGAGGAGACGCACATGACAGTGGGACGAGGATGGAGCACCCAGAGGAAACACACACGAACGTGGGAGAACGCTGGAGCCCCCAGAGGAAACACACACGTGCGTGGGAGGAGGCTGGAGCACACAGAGGAAACACACACAAGCGTCGGATGAATCTGGAGCATCCAGAGAAACACACATGAGCGTGGGGAATGCTGGAGCACCCAGTGGAAACACACACGTGCGTGGGAGGAATCTAGAGCACCCAGAGGAAACGCACATGAGAGTGGGAGGAGGCTGGAGCTCCCAGAGGAAACACTCACTAGCGTGGGAGAACGCTGGAGCACCCAGAGGAAACACACACGAGCGCGGTAAGAGGCTGGGGCACCCAGAGGAAAGACACACGAGCGTGGGAGGAGGCTGGAGCACCCAGAGGAAACGCACACGAGCGTGGGAGGAGGCTGGATACCCAGAGGAAACGCACACAAGCGTCGGATGAATCTGGAGCATCCAGAGGAAACACACATGAGCGTGGGGAACGCTGAAGCACCCAGAGGAAACACACACGTGCGTGGGAGGAATCTAGAGCACCCAGACGAAACGCACATGAGAGTGGGAGGAGGCTGGAGCTCCCAGAGGAAACACTCACTAGCGTGGGCGAATCTGGAGCACCCAGAGGAAACACACACGAGCGTGGGAGAACGCTGGAGCACCCAGAGGAAACGCACACCAGCGTAGGAGGAGGCTGGAGCACCCAGAGGAAATGCACACGACCGTGGGAGGAGGCTGGAGCACCCGGAGGAAATGCACACGACCGTGGGAAGAGGCTGGAGCACCCAAAGGAAACACACACGAGCGTGGGAGGAGGCTGGAGCACCCAGAGGAAACCGCACAGGAGCGGGGGAGGAGGCTGGAGCACCGAGAGGAAACGCACACGAGCGTGGGAGGAGGCTGGAGCACCCAGAGGAAATGCACACGAGCGTGGGAGGAGGCTGGAGCACCCAGAGGAAACGCACACGAGCGTGGGAGGAGGCTGGAGCACTCAGAGGAAACGCACACGAGCGTGGGAGCAGGCTGGAGTACCCAGAGGAAACGCATACGCGTGTTGGAGGAGGCTGGAGCACCCAGAGGAATCGCACACAAGCGTGGGATGAATCTGGAGCATCCAGAGGAAACACACATGAGTGTGGGGAACGCTGGAGCACCCAGAGGAAACGCACATGACAGTGGGACGAGGGTGGAGCACCCAGAGGAAAAGCACACGAGCGTGAGAGGAGGCTGGAGAACCCAGAGGAAACAAACACGAGTGTGGGAGCAGACTGGAGTACCCAGAGGAAACACACACGAGCGTGAGAGGAATCTCGAGCACCCAGAGGAAATGCACATGAGAGTGGGAGGAGGCTGGAGCTCCCAGAGGAAACACTCACTGGCGTGGGAGGAATCTGGAGCACCCAGAGGAAACACACATGAGCGTGGGGAACGCTGGAGCACCCGGAGGACACACACACGAGCGTGGGAGAACGCTGGAGCACCCCGAGGAAACACATGAGCGTGGGAGGAGGCTGGAGCACCCAGAAGAAATGCACACGACCGTGGGAGGAGGCTGGAGCACCCGGAGGAAATGCACACGACAGTGGGAGAACGCTGGAGCACACAGAGGATACACACAGGAGCGTGGGAGAACGCTGGAGCACCCAGAAGAAACATACACGAGCGTGGGAGGAGGCTGGAGCACCCAGAGGAAACACACACGAGCGTGGGAGGAGGCTGAAGCACCCAGAGGAAACACACACGAGCGTGGGAGGAGGCTGGAGCACACAGAGGAAACACACACAAGCGTCGGATGAATCTGGAGCATCCAGAGAAACACACATGAGCGTGGGGAATGCTGGAGCACCCAGTGGAAACACACACGTGCGTGGGAGGAATCTAGAGCACCCAGAGGAAACGCACATGAGAGTGGGAGGAGGCTGGAGCTCCCAGAGGAAACACTCACTAGCGTTGGAGAACGCTGGAGCACCCAGAGGAAACACACACGAGCGCGGTAAGAGGCTGGAGCACCCAGAGGGAAGACACACGAGCGTGGGAGGAGGCTGGAGCACCCAAAGGAAACGCACACGAGCGTGGGAGGAGGCTGGATACCCAGAGGAAACGCACACAAGCGTCGGATGAATCTGGAGCATCCAGAGGAAACACACATGAGCGTGGGGAACGCTGAAGCACCCAGAGGAAACACACACGTGCGTGGGAGGAATCTAGAGCACCCAGAGGAAACGCACATGAGAGTGGGAGGAGGCTGGAGCTCCCAGAGGAAACACTCACTAGCGTGGAGGAATCTGGAGCACCCAGAGGAAACACACACGAGCGTGGGAGAACGCTGGAGCACCCAGAGGAAACGCAGACCAGCGTAGGAGGAGGCTGGAGCACCCAGAGGAAATGCACATGACCGTGGGAGGAGGCTGGAGCACCCGGAGGAAATGCACACGACCGTGGGAAGAGGCTGGAGCACCCAAAGGAAACACACACGAGCGTGGGAGGAGGCTGGAGCACCCAGAGGAAACGCACAGGAGCGGGGGAGGAGGCTGGAGCACCGAGAGGAAACGCACACGAGCGTGGGAGGAGGCTGGAGCACCCAGAGGAAATGCACACGAGTGTGGGAGGAGGCTGGAGCACCCAGAGGAAACGCACACGAGCGTGGGAGGAGGCTGGAGCACTCAGAGGAAACGCACACGAGCGTGGGAGCAGGCTGGAGTACCCAGAGGAAACGCATACGGGTGTTGGAGGAGGCTGGAGCACCCAGAGGAATCGCACACAAGCGTGGGATGAATCTGGAGCATCCAGAGGAAACACACATGAGTGTGGGGAACGCTGGAGCACCCAGAGGAAACGCACATGACAGTGGGACGAGGATGGAGCACCCAGAGGAAAAGCACACGAGCGTGAGAGGAGGCTGGAGCAACCAAAGGAAACACACACGAGCGTGGGAGGAGGCTAGAGCACCCAGAGGCAACGCACACGAGTGTGGGAGGAGGCTGGAGCACCCGGAGGAAACGCACACGAGCGTGGGAGGAGGCTGGAGCACCCAGAGGAAACACTCACTAGCGTGGGAGGAATCTGGAGCATCCAGAGGAAACACACACGAGCGTGGGAGGAGGCTGGAGCACCCAGAGGAAACACACACGAGCGTGGGAGAACGCTGGAGCACCCAGAGGAAACACACACTAGCGTAGGAGGAGGCTCTAGCACCCACAGGAAATGCACACGACCGTGGGAGGAGGCTGGAGCACCCGGAGGAAATGCACACGACCGTGGGAGGAGGCTGGAGCACCCAGAGGAAACACACACGAGCGTGGGAGAACTGTTGGAGCACCCCAAGAAAACACACACGAGCGTGGGAGGAGGCTGGAGCACCCAGAGGAAACGCATACGAGTCTGGGAGGAGGCTGGAGCACACAGAGGAATCGCACACGAGCGTGGGAGTTGGCTGGAGCACCCAGAGGAAATGCACACGAGCGAGGGAGGAGGCTAGAGCACCCAGAGGAAACGCACACGAGCGTGGGAGGAATCTTGAGCACCCAGAGGAAACACACACGAGCGTGGGAGAACGTTGGAGCACCCCCGAGGAAACACACATGAGCGTGGGAGGAGGCTGGAACACTCAGAGGAAACGCACACGAGCTTTGGAGGAGGCTGGAGCACCCAGATGAAACGCACACAAGCGTGGGATGAATCTGGAGCATCCAGAGGAAACACACATGAGCGTGGGGAACGCTGGAGCACCCAGAGGAAACGCACTTGAGAGTGGGACGAGGATGGAGCACCCAGAGGAAAAGCACACGAGTGTGAGAGGAGGCTGGAGAAGCCAGAGGAAATGCACACGAGCGTGGGAGGAGGCTAGAGCACCCAGAGGAAACGCACACGAGCGTGGGAGGAATATGGAGCACCCAGAGGAAACACACACGACCATGGGAGGAGGCTGGAGCACCCAGAGGAAATACACACTCGCGTGGGAGGAGGATGGAGCACCCAGAGGAAACACACACGAGCGTGATAGGAGGCTGGAGCACCCAGAGGAAACGCACACGAGCGTGGGAGGAGGCTGGAGCACTCAGAGGAAACGCACACGAGCGTGGGAGGAGGCTGGATACCCAGAGGAAACGCACACAAGCGTCGGATGAATCTGGAGCATCCAGAGGAAACACACATGAGCGTGGGGAACGCTGGAGCCCCCAGAGGAAACACACACGTGCGTGGGAGGAGGCTGGAGCTCCCAGAGGAAACACTCACTAGCGTGGGAGGAATCTGGAGCACCCAGAGGAAACACACACGAGCGTGGGAGAACGCTGGAGCACACAGAGGAAACACACGCGAGCGTGGGAGAATGCTGGAGCACCTAGAGGACACACACACGAGCGTGGGAGAACGCTGGAGCACCCCGAGGAAACACATGAGCGTGGGAGGAGGCTGGAGCACCCAGAAGAAACACACACGAGCGTGGGACAACGCTGGAGCACCGAGAGAAAACACACACTAGCGTAGGAGGAGGCTGGAGCACCCAGAGGAAATGAACACGAAGTGGGAGGAGGATGGAGCACCCAGAGGAAACGCACACGTGCGTGGGACAACGCTGGAGCACCCAGACGAAACGCACACAAACGTGGGATGAATCTGGAGCATCCAGAGGAAACAAACATGAGCGTGGGGAACTCTGGAGCACCCAGAGGAAACGCACATGACAGTGGGACGAGGATGGAGCACCCAGAGGAAACACACACGAACGTGGGAGAACGCTGGAGCCCCCAGAGGAAACACACACGTGCGTGGGAGGAGGCTGGAGCACACAGAGGAAACACACACAAGCGTCGGATGAATCTGGAGCATCCAGAGAAACACACATGAGCGTGGGGAATGCTGGAGCACCCAGTGGAAACACACACGTGCGTGGGAGGAATCTAGAGCACCCAGAGGAAACGCACATGAGAGTGGGAGGAGGCTGGAGCTCCCAGAGGAAACACTCACTAGCGTGGGAGAACGCTGGAGCACCCAGAGGAAACACACACGAGCGCGGTAAGAGGCTGGAGCACCCAGAGGAAAGACACACGAGCGTGGGAGGAGGCTGGAGCACCCAGAGGAAACGCACACGAGCGTGGGAGGAGGCTGGATACCCAGACGAAACGCACACAAGCGTCGGATGAATCTGGAGCATCCAGAGGAAACACACATGAGCGTGGGGAACGCTGAAGCACCCAGAGGAAACACACACGTGCGTGGGAGGAATCTAGAGCACCCAGACGAAACGCACATGAGAGTGGGAGGAGGCTGGAGCTCCCAGAGGAAACACTCACTAGCGTGGGAGGAATCTGGAGCACCCAGAGGAAACACACACGAGCGTGGGAGAACGCTGGAGCACCCAGAGGAAAGGCACACCAGCGTAGGAGGAGGCTGGAGCACCCAGAGGAAATGCACACGACCGTGGGAGGAGGCTGGAGCACCCGGAGGAAATGCACACGACCGTGGGAAGAGGCTGGAGCACCCAAAGGAAACACACACGAGCGTGGGAGGAGGCTGGAGCACCCAGAGGAAACCGCACAGGAGCGGGGGAGGAGGCTGGAGCACCGAGAGGAAACGCACACGAGCGTGGGAGGAGGCTGGAGCACCCAGAGGAAATGCACACGAGCGTGGGAGGAGGCTGGAGCACCCAGAGGAAACGCACACGAGCGTGGGAGGAGGCTGGAGCACTCAGAGGAAACGCACACGAGCGTGGGAGCAGGCTGGAGTACCCAGAGGAAACGCATACGAGTGTTGGAGGAGGCTGGAGCACCCAGAGGAATCGCACACAAGCGTGGGATGAATCTGGAGCATCCAGAGGAAACACACATGAGTGTGGGGAACGCTGGAGCACCCAGAGGAAACGCACATGACAGTGGGACGAGGGTGGAGCACCCAGAGGAAAAGCACACGAGCGTGAGAGGAGGCTGGAGAACCCAGAGGAAACAAACACGAGTGTGGGAGCAGACTGGAGTACCCAGAGGAAACACACACGAGCGTGAGAGGAATCTCGAGCACCCAGAGGAAATGCACATGAGAGTGGGAGGAGGCTGGAGCTCCCAGAGGAAACACTCACTAGCGTGGGAGGAATCTGGAGCACCCAGAGGAAACACACACGAGCGTGGGAGAACGTTGGAGCACCCCGAGGAAACACACATGAGCGTGGGGAACGCTGGAGCACCCAGAGGACACACACACGAGCGTGGGAGAACGCTGGAGCAGCCCGAGGAAACACATGAGCGTGGGAGGAGGCTGGAGCACCCAGAAGAAATGCACACGACCGTGGGAGGAGGCTGGAGCACCCGGAGGAAATGCACACGACCGTGGGAGAACGCTGGAGCACACAGAGGATACACACAGGAGCGTGGGAGAACGCTGGAGCACCCAGAAGAAACATACACGAGCGTGGGAGGAGGCTGGAGCACCCAGAGGAAACACACACGAGCGTGGGAGGAGGCTGAAGCACTCAGAGGAAACGCACACGAGCGTGGGAGGAGGCTGGATACCCAGAGGAAACGCACACAAGCGTCGGATGAATCTGGAGCATCCAGAGGAAACATACATGAGCGTGGGGAACGCTGGAGCACCCAGAGGAAGCGCACATGAGAGTGGGAGGAGGCTGGAGCTCCCAGAGGAAACACTCACTAGCGTGGGAGGAATCTGGAGCACCCAGAGGAAACACACACGAGCGTGGGAGAACGCTGGAGCACACAGAGGAAACACACGCGAGCGTGGGAGAATGCTGGAGCACCTAGAGGACACACACACGAGCGTGGGAGAACGCTGGAGCACCCCGAGGAAACACATGAGCGTGGGAGGAGGCTGGAGCACCCAGAAGAAACACACACGAGCGTGGGACAACGCTGGAGCACCGAGAGAAAACACACACTAGCGTAGGAGGAGGCTGGAGCACCCAGAGGAAATGAACACGAAGTGGGAGGAGGATGGAGCACCCAGAGGAAACGCACACGTGCGTGGGACAACGCTGGAGCACCCAGACGAAACGCACACAAACGTGGGATGAATCTGGAGCATCCAGAGGAAACAAACATGAGCGTGGGGAACTCTGGAGCACCCAGAGGAAACGCACATGACAGTGGGACGAGGATGGAGCACCCAGAGGAAACACACACGAACGTGGGAGAACGCTGGAGCCCCCAGAGGAAACACACACGTGCGTGGGAGGAGGCTGGAGCACACAGAGGAAACACACACAAGCGTCGGATGAATCTGGAGCATCCAGAGAAACACACATGAGCGTGGGGAATGCTGGAGCACCCAGTGGAAACACACACGTGCGTGGGAGGAATCTAGAGCACCCAGAGGAAACGCACATGAGAGTGGGAGGAGGCTGGAGCTCCCAGAGGAAACACTCACTAGCGTGGGAGAACGCTGGAGCACCCAGAGGAAACACACACGAGCGCGGTAAGAGGCTGGAGCACCCAGAGGAAAGACACACGAGCGTGGGAGGAGGCTGGAGCACCCAGAGGAAACGCACACGAGCGTGGGAGGAGGCTGGATACCCAGACGAAACGCACACAAGCGTCGGATGAATCTGGAGCATCCAGAGGAAACACACATGAGCGTGGGGAACGCTGAAGCACCCAGAGGAAACACACACGTGCGTGGGAGGAATCTAGAGCACCCAGACGAAACGCACATGAGAGTGGGAGGAGGCTGGAGCTCCCAGAGGAAACACTCACTAGCGTGGGAGGAATCTGGAGCACCCAGAGGAAACACACACGAGCGTGGGAGAACGCTGGAGCACCCAGAGGAAAGGCACACCAGCGTAGGAGGAGGCTGGAGCACCCAGAGGAAATGCACACGACCGTGGGAGGAGGCTGGAGCACCCGGAGGAAATGCACACGACCGTGGGAAGAGGCTGGAGCACCCAAAGGAAACACACACGAGCGTGGGAGGAGGCTGGAGCACCCAGAGGAAACCGCACAGGAGCGGGGGAGGAGGCTGGAGCACCGAGAGGAAACGCACACGAGCGTGGGAGGAGGCTGGAGCACCCAGAGGAAATGCACACGAGCGTGGGAGGAGGCTGGAGCACCCAGAGGAAACGCACACGAGCGTGGGAGGAGGCTGGAGCACTCAGAGGAAACGCACACGAGCGTGGGAGCAGGCTGGAGTACCCAGAGGAAACGCATACGAGTGTTGGAGGAGGCTGGAGCACCCAGAGGAATCGCACACAAGCGTGGGATGAATCTGGAGCATCCAGAGGAAACACACATGAGTGTGGGGAACGCTGGAGCACCCAGAGGAAACGCACATGACAGTGGGACGAGGGTGGAGCACCCAGAGGAAAAGCACACGAGCGTGAGAGGAGGCTGGAGAACCCAGAGGAAACAAACACGAGTGTGGGAGCAGACTGGAGTACCCAGAGGAAACACACACGAGCGTGAGAGGAATCTCGAGCACCCAGAGGAAATGCACATGAGAGTGGGAGGAGGCTGGAGCTCCCAGAGGAAACACTCACTAGCGTGGGAGGAATCTGGAGCACCCAGAGGAAACACACACGAGCGTGGGAGAACGTTGGAGCACCCCGAGGAAACACACATGAGCGTGGGGAACGCTGGAGCACCCAGAGGACACACACACGAGCGTGGGAGAACGCTGGAGCAGCCCGAGGAAACACATGAGCGTGGGAGGAGGCTGGAGCACCCAGAAGAAATGCACACGACCGTGGGAGGAGGCTGGAGCACCCGGAGGAAATGCACACGACCGTGGGAGAACGCTGGAGCACACAGAGGATACACACAGGAGCGTGGGAGAACGCTGGAGCACCCAGAAGAAACATACACGAGCGTGGGAGGAGGCTGGAGCACCCAGAGGAAACACACACGAGCGTGGGAGGAGGCTGAAGCACTCAGAGGAAACGCACACGAGCGTGGGAGGAGGCTGGATACCCAGAGGAAACGCACACAAGCGTCGGATGAATCTGGAGCATCCAGAGGAAACATACATGAGCGTGGGGAACGCTGGAGCACCCAGAGGAAGCGCACATGAGAGTGGGAGGAGGCTGGAGCTCCCAGAGGAAACACTCACTAGCGTGGGAGGAATCTGGAGCACCCAGAGGAAACACACACGAGCGTGGGAGAACGCTGGAGCACACAGAGGAAACACACGCGAGCGTGGGAGAATGCTGGAGCACCTAGAGGACACACACACGAGCGTGGGAGAACGCTGGAGCACCCCGAGGAAACACATGAGCGTGGGAGGAGGCTGGAGCACCCAGAAGAAACACACACGAGCGTGGGACAACGCTGGAGCACCGAGAGAAAACACACACTAGCGTAGGAGGAGGCTGGAGCACCCAGAGGAAATGAACACGAAGTGGGAGGAGGATGGAGCACCCAGAGGAAACGCACACGTGCGTGGGACAACGCTGGAGCACCCAGACGAAACGCACACAAACGTGGGATGAATCTGGAGCATCCAGAGGAAACAAACATGAGCGTGGGGAACTCTGGAGCACCCAGAGGAAACGCACATGACAGTGGGACGAGGATGGAGCACCCAGAGGAAACACACACGAACGTGGGAGAACGCTGGAGCCCCCAGAGGAAACACACACGTGCGTGGGAGGAGGCTGGAGCACACAGAGGAAACACACACAAGCGTCGGATGAATCTGGAGCATCCAGAGAAACACACATGAGCGTGGGGAATGCTGGAGCACCCAGTGGAAACACACACGTGCGTGGGAGGAATCTAGAGCACCCAGAGGAAACGCACATGAGAGTGGGAGGAGGCTGGAGCTCCCAGAGGAAACACTCACTAGCGTGGGAGAACGCTGGAGCACCCAGAGGAAACACACACGAGCGCGGTAAGAGGCTGGAGCACCCAGAGGAAAGACACACGAGCGTGGGAGGAGGCTGGAGCACCCAGAGGAAACGCACACGAGCGTGGGAGGAGGCTGGATACCCAGACGAAACGCACACAAGCGTCGGATGAATCTGGAGCATCCAGAGGAAACACACATGAGCGTGGGGAACGCTGAAGCACCCAGAGGAAACACACACGTGCGTGGGAGGAATCTAGAGCACCCAGACGAAACGCACATGAGAGTGGGAGGAGGCTGGAGCTCCCAGAGGAAACACTCACTAGCGTGGGAGGAATCTGGAGCACCCAGAGGAAACACACACGAGCGTGGGAGAACGCTGGAGCACCCAGAGGAAAGGCACACCAGCGTAGGAGGAGGCTGGAGCACCCAGAGGAAATGCACACGACCGTGGGAGGAGGCTGGAGCACCCGGAGGAAATGCACACGACCGTGGGAAGAGGCTGGAGCACCCAAAGGAAACACACACGAGCGTGGGAGGAGGCTGGAGCACCCAGAGGAAACCGCACAGGAGCGGGGGAGGAGGCTGGAGCACCGAGAGGAAACGCACACGAGCGTGGGAGGAGGCTGGAGCACCCAGAGGAAATGCACACGAGCGTGGGAGGAGGCTGGAGCACCCAGAGGAAACGCACACGAGCGTGGGAGGAGGCTGGAGCACTCAGAGGAAACGCACACGAGCGTGGGAGCAGGCTGGAGTACCCAGAGGAAACGCATACGAGTGTTGGAGGAGGCTGGAGCACCCAGAGGAATCGCACACAAGCGTGGGATGAATCTGGAGCATCCAGAGGAAACACACATGAGTGTGGGGAACGCTGGAGCACCCAGAGGAAACGCACATGACAGTGGGACGAGGGTGGAGCACCCAGAGGAAAAGCACACGAGCGTGAGAGGAGGCTGGAGAACCCAGAGGAAACAAACACGAGTGTGGGAGCAGACTGGAGTACCCAGAGGAAACACACACGAGCGTGAGAGGAATCTCGAGCACCCAGAGGAAATGCACATGAGAGTGGGAGGAGGCTGGAGCTCCCAGAGGAAACACTCACTAGCGTGGGAGGAATCTGGAGCACCCAGAGGAAACACACACGAGCGTGGGAGAACGTTGGAGCACCCCGAGGAAACACACATGAGCGTGGGGAACGCTGGAGCACCCAGAGGACACACACACGAGCGTGGGAGAACGCTGGAGCACCCCGAGGAAACACATGAGCGTGGGAGGAGGCTGGAGCACCCAGAAGAAATGCACACGACCGTGGGAGGAGGCTGGAGCACCCGGAGGAAATGCACACGACCGTGGGAGAACGCTGGAGCACACAGAGGATACACACAGGAGCGTGGGAGAACGCTGGAGCACCCAGAAGAAACATACACGAGCGTGGGAGGAGGCTGGAGCACCCAGAGGAAACACACACGAGCGTGGGAGGAGGCTGAAGCACCCAGAGGAAACACACACGAGCGTGGGAGGAGGCTGGAGCACCCAGATGAAACGCACACAAGCGTGGGATGAATCTGGAGCATCCAGAGGAAACATACATGAGCGTGGGGAACGCTGGAGCACCCAGAGGAAGCGCACATGAGAGTGGGACGAGGATGGTGTACCCAGAGGAAAAGCACACGAGCGTGAGAGGAGGCTGGAGAAGCCAGAGGAAATGCACACGAGCGTGGGAGGAGGCTAGAGCACCCAGAGGAAACGCACACAAGCGTGGGAGGAATTTGGAGCACCCAGGGTAAACACACACGACCATGGGAAGAGGCTGGAGCACTCAGAGGAAATACACACGAGCGTGGGAGGAGGCTGGAGCACCCAGAGGAAACACACACGAGCGTGGGAGAACACTGGAGCACACAGAGGAAACACACAGGAGCGTGGGAGAACGCTGGAGCACCCAGAGGAAGCGCAGATGAGAGTGGGACGAGGATGGAGTACCCAGAGGAAAAGCACACGAGCGTGAGAGGAGGCTGGAGAAGCCAGAGGAAATGCACACGAGCGTGGGAGGAGGTTAGAGCACCCAGAGGAAACGCACACAAGCGTGGGAGGAATTTGGAGCACCCAGGGTAAACACACAGGACCATGGGAAGAGGCTGGAGCACTCAGAGGAAACGCACACGAGCGTGGGAGGAGGCTGGAGCACCCAGAGGAAATGCACACGAGTGTGGGAGGAGGCTGGAGCACACAGAGGAAACGCACACGAGCGTGGGAGGAGGCTGGAGCACCCAGAGGAAACGCACACGTGCGTGGGGCAACGCTGGAGCACCCAGACGAAACACACACGAGCGTGGGAGAACGCTGGAACACCCAGAGGAAACACACACGAGCGTGGGAGAACGCTGGAGCACCCAGAGGAAACACACACGAGCGCGGTAAGAGGCTGGAGCACCCAGAGGAAAGACACACGAGCGTGGGAGGAGGCTGGAGCACCCAGAGGAAACGCACACGAGCGTGGGAGGAGGCTGGATACCCAGAGGAAACGCACACAAGCGTCGGATGAATCTGAAGCATCCAGAGGAAACACACATGAGCGTGGGGAACGCTGAAGCACCCAGAGGAAACACACACGTGCGTGGGAGGAATCTAGAGCACCCAGACGAAACGCACATGAGAGTGGGAGGAGGCTGGAGCTCCCAGAGGAAACACTCACTAGCGTGGGAGGAATCTGGAGCACCCAGAGGAAACACACGCGATCGTGGGAGAACGCTGGAGCACCCAGAGGAAAGGCACACCAGCGTAGGAGGAGGCTGGAGCACCCAGAGGAAATGCACACGACCGTGGGAGGAGGCTGGAGCACCCGGAGGAAATGCACACGACCGTGGGAAGAGGCTGGAGCACCCAAAGGAAACACACACGAGCGTGGGAGGAGGCTGGATACCCAGAGGAAACGCACACAAGCGTCGGATGAATCTGGAGCATCCAGAGGAAACACACATGAGCGTGGGGAACGCTGGAGCCCCCAGAGGAAACACACACGTGCGTGGGAGGAGGCTGGAGCTCCCAGAGGAAACACTCACTAGCGTGGGAGGAATCTGGAGCACCCAGAGGAAACACACACGAGCGTGGGAGATCGCTGGAGCACACAGAGGAAACACACGCGAGCGTGGGAGAATGCTGGAGCACCTAGAGGACACACACACGAGCGTGGGAGAACGCTGGAGCACCCCGAGGAAACACATGAGCGTGGGAGGAGGCTGGAGCACCCAGAAGAAACACACACGAGCGTGGGACAACGCTGGAGCACCGAGAGGAAACACACACTAGCGT
Source organism: Mobula birostris (assembly GCF_030028105.1). Lineage (NCBI taxonomy): Eukaryota > Metazoa > Chordata > Chondrichthyes > Myliobatiformes > Myliobatidae > Mobula > Mobula birostris. The sequence goes on along the minus strand of NW_027274343.1, from coordinate 58,110 downwards.
AGGAGGAGGCTGGAGCACCCAGAGGAAATGAACACGAAGTGGGAGGAGGATGGAGCACCCAGAGGAAACGCACACGTGCGTGGGACAACGCTGGAGCACCCAGACGAAACGCACACAAACGTGGGATGAATCTGGAGCATCCAGAGGAAACAAACATGAGCGTGGGGAACTCTGGAGCACCCAGAGGAAACGCACATGACAGTGGGACGAGGATGGAGCACCCAGAGGAAACACACACGAACGTGGGAGAACGCTGGAGCCCCCAGAGGAAACACACACGTGCGTGGGAGGAGGCTGGAGCACACAGAGGAAACACACACAAGCGTCGGATGAATCTGGAGCATCCAGAGAAACACACATGAGCGTGGGGAATGCTGGAGCACCCAGTGGAAACACACACGTGCGTGGGAGGAATCTAGAGCACCCAGAGGAAACGCACATGAGAGTGGGAGGAGGCTGGAGCTCAAAGAGGAAACACTCACTAGCGTGGGAGAACGCTGGAGCACCCAGAGGAAACACACACGAGCGCGGTAAGAGGCTGGAGCACCCAGAGGAAAGACACACGAGCGTGGGAGGAGGCTGGAGCACCCAGAGGAAACGCACACGAGCGTGGGAGGAGGCTGGATACCCAGACGAAACGCACACAAGCGTCGGATGAATCTGGAGCATCCAGAGGAAACACACATGAGCGTGGGGAACGCTGAAGCACCCAGAGGAAACACACACGTGCGTGGGAGGAATCTAGAGCACCCAGACGAAACGCACATGAGAGTGGGAGGAGGCTGGAGCTCCCAGAGGAAACACTCACTAGCGTGGGAGGAATCTGGAGCACCCAGAGGAAACACACACGAGCGTGGGAGAACGCTGGAGCACCCAGAGGAAAGGCACACCAGCGTAGGAGGAGGCTGGAGCACCCAGAGGAAATGCACACGACCGTGGGAGGAGGCTGGAGCACCCGGAGGAAATGCACACGACCGTGGGAAGAGGCTGGAGCACCCAAAGGAAACACACACGAGCGTGGGAGGAGGCTGGAGCACCCAGAGGAAACCGCACAGGAGCGGGGGAGGAGGCTGGAGCACCGAGAGGAAACGCACACGAGCGTGGGAGGAGGCTGGAGCACCGAGAGGAAATGCACACGAGCGTGGGAGGAGGCTGGAGCACCCAGAGGAAATGAACACGAGCGTGGGAGGAGGCTGGAGCACCCAGAGGAAACGCACACGAGCGTGGGAGGAGGCTGGAGCACTCAGAGGAAACGCACACGAGCGTGGGAGCAGGCTGGAGTACCCAGAGGAAACGCATACGAGTGTTGGAGGAGGCTGGAGCACCCAGAGGAATCGCACACAAGCGTGGGATGAATCTGGAGCATCCAGAGGAAACACACATGAGTGTGGGGAACGCTGGAGCACCCAGAGGAAACGCACATGACAGTGGGACGAGGGTGGAGCACCCAGAGGAAAAGCACACGAGCGTGAGAGGAGGCTGGAGAACCCAGAGGAAACAAACACGAGTGTGGGAGCAGACTGGAGTACCCGGAGGAAACACACACGAGCGTGGGAGAACGTTGGAGCACCCCGAGGAAACACACATGAGCGTGGGGAACGCTGGAGCACCCAGAGTACACACACACGAGCGTGGGAGAACGCTGGAGCACCCCGAGGAAACACATGAGCGTGGGAGGAGGCTGGAGCACCCGGAAGAAATGCACACGACCGTGGGAGGAGGCTTGAGTACCCGGAGGAAATGCACACGACCGTGGGAGAACGCTGGAGCACACAGAGGATACACACAGGAGCGTGGGAGAACGCTGGAGCACCCAGAAGAAACATACACGAGCGTGGGAGGAGGCTGGAGCACCCAGAGGAAACACACACGAGCGTGGGAGAACACTGGAGCACACAGAGGAAACACAGAGGAGCGTGGGAGAACGCTGGAGCACCAGAGGAAACACACACGAGCTTGGGAGAAAGCTGGAGTAACCAGAGGAAACAGACACGACCGTGGGAGGAGGCTGGAGCACCCAGAGGAAACATGCACGAGCGTGGGAAAATGCTGGAGCACCCAGAGGAAACACACACGAGCGTGGGAGAACGCTGGAGCACCCAGAGGAAACACATAAGAGCATAGGAGGAGGCTCGAGCACCCAGAGGAAACGCACACGAGCGTGGGAGGAGGCTGGAGCACCCAGAGGAAACACACACGAGCGTGGGAGAACGTTGGAGCACCCCAAGAAAACACACACGAGCGTGGGAGGAGGCTAGAGCACCCAAAGGAAACGCACACGAGCGTGGGAGGAATCTTGAGCCCCCAGAGGAAACACACACGACCATAGGAGGAGGCTGGAGCACTCAGAGGAAACACACACGAGGGTGGGAAGAGGCTGGAGCACCCAGAGGAAACACACACGAGCGTGGGAGGAGGATTGAGCACCCAGAGGAAACACACACGAGCGTGGGAGAACGTTGGAGCACCCGAGGAAACACACATGAGCGTGGGAGAACGTTGGAGCACCCAGAGGAAACGCACATGAGAGTGGGACGAGGATGGACACCCAGAGGAAAAGCACACGAGCGTGAGAGGAGGCTGGAGAAGCCAGAGGAAATGCACACGAGCGTGGGAGGAGGCTGGAGCACCCAAAGGAAACACACACGAGCTTGGGAGGAGGCTGGAGCACCCAGAGGAAACGCACAGGAGCGGGGGAGGAGGCTGGAGCACCCAGAGGAAACGCACACGAGCGTGGGAGGAGGCTGGAGCACCCAGAGGAAATGCACACGAGTGTGGGAGGAGGCTGGAGCACACAGAGGAAACGCACACGAGCGTGGGAGGAGGCTGGAGCGCCCAGAGGAAACGCACACGTGCGTGGGACAACGCTGGAGCACCCAGACGAAACACACACGAGCGTGGGAGAACGCTGGAACACCCAGAGGAAACACACACGAGCGTGGGAGGAGGCTGGAGCACCCAGAGGAAACACACACGAGCGTGGGAGGAGGCTGGAGCACCCAGAGGAAACGCATACGAGTCTGGGAGGAGGCTGGAGCACAGAGCAGAATCGCACACGAGCGTGGGAGTTGGCTGGAGCACCCAGAGGAAATGCACACGAGCGAGGGAGGAGGCTAGAGCACCCAGAGGAAGCGCACACGAGCGTGGGAGGAATCTTGAGCACCCAGACGAAACACACACGAGCGTGGGAGAACGTTGGAGCACCCCCGAGGAAACACACATGAGCGTGGGAGGAGGCTGGAGCACTCAGAGGAAATGCATACGAGCGTGGGAGGAGGCTGGAGCACCCAGATGAAACGCACACAAGCGTGGGATGAATCTGGAGCATCCAGAGGAAAAACACATGAGCGTGGGGAACGCTGGAGCATCCAGAGGAAACGCACACGAGCGTGGGAGGAGGCTGGAGCACCCAGAGGAAACACACACGAGCGTGGGAGAACGTTGGAGCACCCCAAGAAAACACACACGAGCGTGGGAGGAGGCTAGAGCACCCAAAGGAAACGCACACGAGCGTGGGAGGAATCTTGAGCCCCCAGAGGAAACACACACGACCATAGGAGGAGGCTGGAGCACTCAGAGGAAACACACACGAGGGTGGGAAGAGGCTGGAGCACCCAGAGGAAACACACACGAGCGTGGGAGGAGGATTGAGCACCCAGAGGAAACACACACGAGCGTGGGAGAACGTTGGAGCACCCCGAGGAAACACACATGAGCGTGGGAGAACGTTGGAGCACCCAGAGGAAACGCACATGAGAGTGGGACGAGGATGGACACCCAGAGGAAAAGCACACGAGCGTGAGAGGAGGCTGGAGAAGCCAGAGGAAATGCACACGAGCGTGGGAGGAGGCTGGAGCACCCAAAGGAAACACACACGAGCTTGGGAGGAGGCTGGAGCACCCAGAGGAAATGCACACGAGTGTGGGAGGAGGCTGGATACCCAGAGGAAACACACACAAGCGTCGGATGAATCTGGAGCATCCAGAGGAAACACACATGAGCGTGGGGAGCGCTGGACCCCCCAGAGGAAAAACACACGTGCGTGGGAGGAATCTAGAGCACCCAGAGCAAACGCACATGAGAGTGGGAGGAGGCTGGAGCTCCCAGAGGAAACACTCACTAGCGTGGGAGGAATCTGGAGCACCCAGAGGACACACACACGAGCGTGGGAGAACGCTGGAGCACCCCGAGGAAACACATGAGCGTGGGAGGAGGCTGGAGCACCCAGAAGAAATGCACACGACCGTGGGAGGAGGCTGGAGCACCCGGAGGAAATGCACACGACCGTGGGAGGAGGCTGGAGCACCCAAAGGAAACACAAATGAGCGTGGGAGGAGGCTGGAGCACCCAGAGGAAACGCACACGAGCGTGGGAGGAGGCTGGAGCACCCAGAGGAAATGCACACGAGTGTGGGAGGAGGGTGGAGCACCCAGAGGAAACGCACACGTGCGTGTGACAACGCTGGAGCACCCAGACGAAACACACACGAGCGTGGGAGAACGCTGGAGCACCCAGAGGAAACATACATGAGTGTGGGAGGAGGCTGGAGCACCCAGAGGAAACGCACACGAGCGTGGGAGGAGGCTGGAGCATCCAGAGGAAACGCATACGGGTGTTGGAGGAGGCTGGAGCACCCAGAGGAATCACACACAAGCGTGGGATGAATCTGGAGCATCCAGAGGAAACACACATGAGCGTGGGGAACGCTGGAGCACCCAGAGGAAACGCACATGACAGTGGGACGAGGATGGAGCACCCAGACGAAAAGCACACGAGCGTGAGAGGAGGCTGGAGAACCCAGAGGAAACAAACACGAGTGTGGGAGCAGACTGGAGTACCCAGAGGAAACACACACGAGCGTGAGAGGAATCTCGAGCACCCAGAGAAAATGCACATGAGAGTGGGAGGAGGCTGGAGCTCACAGAGGAAACACTCACTAGCGTGGGAGGAATCTGGAGCACCCCAAGAAAACACATGAGCGTGGGAGGAGGCTGGAGCACCCAGAGGAAACGCACAGGAGCGGGGGAGGAGGCTGGAGCACCCAGAGGAAACGCACACGAGCGTGGGAGGAGGCTGGAGCACCCAGAGGAAATGCACATGAGTGTGGGAGGAGGCTGGAGCACACAGAGGAAACGCACACGAGCGTGGGAGGAGGCTGGAGCACCCAGAGGAAACGCACACGTGCGTGGGACAACGCTGGAGCACCCAGACGAAACACACACGAGCGTGGGAGAACGCTGGAACACCCAGAGGAAACACACACGAGCGTGGGAGAACGCTGGAACACCCAGAGGAAACACAGACGAGCGTGGGAGAACGTTGGAGCACCCCAAGAAAACACACACGAGCGTGGGAGGAGGCAGGAGCACCCAGGGGAATCGCATACGAGTCTGGGAGGAGGCTGGAGCACACAGAGGAATCGCACACGAGCGTGGGAGTTGGCTGGAGCACCCAGAGGAAATGCACACGAGCGAGGGAGGAGGCTAGAGCACCCAGAGGAAACGCACACGAGCGTGGGAGGAATCTTGAGCACCCAGAGGAAACACACACGAGCGTGGGAGAACGTTGGAGCACCCCCGAGGAAACACACATGAGCGTGGGAGGAGGCTGGAGCACCCAGATGAAACGCACACAAGCGTGGGATGAATCTGGAGCATCCAGAGGAAAAACACATGAGCGTGGGGAACGCTGGAGCACCCAGAGGAAACGCACATGAGAGTGGGACGAGGATGGAGCACCCAGAGGAAAAGCACACGAGCGTGGGAGGAATCTGGAGCACCCACAGGAAATACACACGACCATGGGAGGAGGCTGGAGCGCTCAGAGGAAATACACACTCGCGTGGGAGGAGGCTGGAGCACTCAGAGGAAACACACACGAGGGTGGGAGGAGGCTGGAGCACCCAGAGGAAACACACATGAGCGTGGGGAACGCTGGAGCACACAGAGGAAACGCACATGAGAGTGGGACGAGGATGGACACCCAGAGGAAAAGCACACGAGCGTGAGAGGAGGCTGGAGAAGCCAGAGGAAATGCACACGAGCGTGGGAGGAGGCTGGAGCACCCAAAGGAAACACACACGAGCTTGGGAGGAGGCTGGAGCACCAGAGGAAACGCACAGGAGCGGGGGAGGAGGCTGGAGCACCCAGAGGAAACGCACACGAGCGTGGGAGGAGGCTGGAGCACCCAGAGGAAATGCACACGAGTGTGGGAGGAGGCTGGAGCACACAGAGGAAACGCACACGAGCGTGGGAGGAGGCTGGAGCACCCAGAGGAAACGCACACGTGCGTGGGACAACGCTGGAGCACCCAGACGAAACACACACGAGCGTGGGAGAACGCTAGAACACCCAGAGGAAACACACACGAGCGTGGGAGGAGGCAGGAGCACCCAGAGGAAACACTCACTAGCGTGGGAGAACGCTGGAGCACCCAGAGGAAACACACCCGAGCGCGGTAAGAGGCTGGAGCACCCAGAGGAAAGACACACGAGCGTGGGAGGAGGCTGGAGCACCCAGAGGAAACGCACACGAGCGTGGGAGGAGGCTGGATACCCAGAGGAAACGCACACAAGCGTCGGATGAATCTGGAGCATCCAGAGGAAACACACATGAGCGTGGGGAACGCTGAAGCACCCAGAGGAAACACACACGTGCGTGGGAGGAATCTAGAGCACCCAGACGAAACGCACATGAGAGTGAGAGGAGGCTGGAGCTCCCAGAGGAAACACTCACTAGCGTGGGAGGAATCTGGAGCACCCAGAGGAAACGCACACGAGCGTGGGAGGAGGCTGGAGCACTCAGAGGAAACGCACACGAGCGTGGGAGCAGGCTGGAGTACCCAGAGGAAACGCATACGAGTGTTGGAGGAGGCTGGAGCACCCAGAGGAATCGCACACAAGCGTGGGATGAATCTGGAGCATCCAGAGGAAACACACATGAGTGTGGGGAACGCTGGAGCACCCAGAGGAAACGCACATGACAGTGGGACGAGGGTGGAGCACCCAGAGGAAAAGCACACGAGCGTGAGAGGAGGCTGGAGAACCCAGAGGAAACAAACACGAGTGTGGGAGCAGACTGGAGTACCCAGAGGAAACACACACGAGCGTGAGAGGAATCTCGAGCACCCAGAGGAAATGCACATGAGAGTGGGAGGAGGCTGGAGCTCCCAGAGGAAACACTCACTAGCGTGGGAGGAATCTGGAGCACCCAGAGGAAACACACACGAGCGTGGGAGAACGTTGGAGCACCCCGAGGAAACACACATGAGCGTGGGGAACGCTGGAGCACCCAGAGGACACACACACGAGCGTGGGAGAACGCTGGAGCACCCCGAGGAAACACATGAACGTGGGAGGAGGCTGGAGCACCCGGAAGAAATGCACACGACCGTGGGAGGAGGCTGGAGCACCCGGAGGAAATGCACACGACCGTGGGAGAACGCTGGAGCACACAGAGGATACACACAGGAGCGTGGGAGAACGCTGGAGCACCCAGAAGAAACATACACGAGCGTGGGAGGAGGCTGGAGCACCCAGAGGAAACACACACGAGCGTGGGAGAACACTGGAGCACACAGAGGAAACACAGAGGAGCGTGGGAGAACGCTGGAGCACCCAGAGGAAACACACACGAGCTTGGGAGAAAGCTGGAGTAACCAGAGGAAACAGACACGACCGTGGGAGGAGGCTGGAGCACCCAGAGGAAACATGCACGAGCGTGGGAAAATGCTGGAGCACCCAGAGGAAACACACACGAGCGTGGGAGAACGCTGGAGCACCCAGAGGAAACACATAAGAGCATAGGAGGAGGCTCGAGCACCCAGAGGAAACGCACACGAGCGTGGGAGGAGGCTGGAGCACCCAGAGGAAACACACACGAGCGTGGGAGAACGTTGGAGCACCCCAAGAAAACACACACGAGCGTGGGAGGAGGCTAGAGCACCCAAAGGAAACGCACACGAGCGTGGGAGGAATCTTGAGCCCCCAGAGGAAACACACACGACCATAGGAGGAGGCTGGAGCACTCAGAGGAAACACACACGAGGGTGGGAAGAGGCTGGAGCACCCAGAGGAAACACACACGAGCGTGGGAGGAGGATTGAGCACCCAGAGGAAACACACACGAGCGTGGGAGAACGTTGGAGCACCCCGAGGAAACACACATGAGCGTGGGAGAACGTTGGAGCACCCAGAGGAAACGCACATGAGAGTGGGACGAGGATGGACACCCAGAGGAAAAGCACACGAGCGTGAGAGGAGGCTGGAGAAGCCAGAGGAAATGCACACGAGCGTGGGAGGAGGCTGGAGCACCCAAAGGAAACACACACGAGCTTGGGAGGAGGCTGGAGCACCCAGAGGAAACGCACAGGAGCGGGGGAGGAGGCTGGAGCACCCAGAGGAAACGCACACGAGCGTGGGAGGAGGCTGGAGCACCCAGAGGAAATGCACACGAGTGTGGGAGGAGGCTGGAGCACACAGAGGAAACGCACACGAGCGTGGGAGGAGGCTGGAGCGCCCAGAGGAAACGCACACGTGCGTGGGACAACGCTGGAGCACCCAGACGAAACACACACGAGCGTGGGAGAACGCTGGAACACCCAGAGGAAACACACACGAGCGTGGGAGGAGGCTGGAGCACCCAGAGGAAACACACACGAGCGTGGGAGGAGGCTGGAGCACCCAGAGGAAACGCATACGAGTCTGGGAGGAGGCTGGAGCACACAGCGGAATCGCACACGAGCGTGGGAGTTGGCTGGAGCACCCAGAGGAAATGCACACGAGCGAGGGAGGAGGCTAGAGCACCCAGAGGAAGCGCACACGAGCGTGGGAGGAATCTTGAGCACCCAGACGAAACACACACGAGCGTGGGAGAACGTTGGAGCACCCCCGAGGAAACACACATGAGCGTGGGAGGAGGCTGGAGCACTCAGAGGAAATGCATACGAGCGTGGGAGGAGGCTGGAGCACCCAGATGAAACGCACACAAGCGTGGGATGAATCTGGAGCATCCAGAGGAAAAACACATGAGCGTGGGGAACGCTGGAGCATCCAGAGGAAACGCACACGAGCGTGGGAGGAGGCTGGAGCACCCAGATGAAACGCACATGAGAGTGGAAGGAATCTGGAGCACTCAGAGGAAATACACACAGGAGCGTGGGAGGAGGCTGGAGCACTCAGAGGAAACACACACGAGCGTGGGAGGAGGCTGGAGCTCCCAGAGGAAACACTCACTAGCGTGGGAGGAATCTGGAGCACCCAGAGGACACACACACGAGCGTGGGAGAACGCTGGAGCACCCCGAGGAAACACATGAGCGTGGGAGGAGGCTGGAGCACCCAGAAGAAATGCACACGACCGTGGGAGGAGGCTGGAGCACCCGGAGGAAATGCACACGACCGTGGGAGGAGGCTGGATCACCCAAAGGAAACACAAATGAGCGTGGGAGGAGGCTGGAGCACCCAGAGGAAACGCACACGAGCGTGGGAGGAGGCTGGAGCACCCAGAGGAAATGCACACGAGTGTGGGAGGAGGATGGAGCACCCAGAGGAAACGCACACGTGCGTGTGACAACGCTGGAGCACCCAGACGAAACACACACGAGCGTGGGAGAACGCTGGAGCACCCAGAGGAAACATACATGAGTGTGGGAGGAGGCTGGAGCACCCAGAGGAAACGCACACGACCGTGGGAGAACGCTGGAGCACACAGAGGATACACACAGGAGCGTGGGAGAACGCTGGAGCACCCAGAAGAAACATACACGAGCGTGGGAGGAGGCTGGAGCACCCAGAGGAAACACACACGAGCGTGGGAGGAGGCTGAAGCACCCAGAGGAAACACACACGAGCGTGGGAGGAGGCTGGTGCACCCAGATGAAACGCACACAAGCGTGGGATGAATCTGGAGCATCCAGAGGAAACATACATGAGCGTGGGGAACGCTGGAGCACCCAGAGGAAGCGCACATGAGAGTGGGACGAGGATGGAGTACCCAGAGGAAAAGCACACGAGCGTGAGAGGAGGCTGGAGAAGCCAGAGGAAATGCACACGAGCGTGGGAGGAGGCTAGAGCACCCAGAGGAAACGCACACAAGCGTGGGAGGAATTTGGAGCACCCAGGGTAAACACACACGACCATGGGAAGAGGCTGGAGCACTCAGAGGAAATACACACGAGCGTGGGAGGAGGCTGGAGCACCCAGAGGAAACACACACGAGCGTGGGAGAACACTGGAGCACACAGAGGAAACACACAGGAGCGTGGGAGAACGCTGGAGCACCCAGAGGAAACACACACGAGCTTGGGAGAAAGCTGGAGTAACCAGAGGAAACAGACACGACCGTGGGAGGAGGCTGGAGCACCCAGAGGAAACATGCACGAGCGTGGGAAAATGCTGGAGCACCCAGAGGAAACACACACGAGCGTGGGAGAACGCTGGAGCACCCAGAGGAAACACATAAGAGCATAGGAGGAGGCTCGAGCACCCAGAGGAAACGCACACGAGCGTGGGAGGAGGCTGGAGCACCCAGAGGAAACACACAGGAGCGTGGGAGAACGCTGGAGCACCCAGAGGAAACACACACGAGCTTGGGAGAAAGCTGGAGTAACCAGAGGAAACAGACACGACCGTGGGAGGAGGCTGGAGCACCCAGAGGAAACATGCACGAGCGTGGGAAAATGCTGGAGCACCCAGAGGAAACACACACGAGCGTGGGAGAACGCTGGAGCACCCAGAGGAAACACATAAGAGCATAGGAGGAGGCTCGAGCACCCAGAGGAAACGCACACGAGCGTGGGAGGAGGCTGGAGCACCCAGAGGAAACACACACGAGCGTGGGAGAACGTTGGAGCACCCCAAGAAAACACACACGAGCGTGGGAGGAGACTAGAGCACCCAAAGGAAACGCACACGAGCGTGGGAGGAATCTTGAGCACCCAGAGGAAACACACACGACCATAGGAGGAGGCTGGAGCACTCAGAGGAAACACACACGAGGGTGGGAAGAGGCTGGAGCACCCAGAGGAAACACACACGAGCGTGGGAGGAGGATTGAGCACCCAGAGGAAACACACACGAGCGTGGGAGAACGTTGGAGCACCCCGAGGAAACACACATGAGCGTGGGAGAACGTTGGAGCACCCAGAGGAAACGCACATGAGAGTGGGACGAGGATGGACACCCAGAGGAAAAGCACACGAGCGTGAGAGGAGGCTGGAGCACCCAGAGGAAACATACATGAGTGTGGGAGGAGGCTGGAGCACCCAGAGGAAACGCACACGAGCGTGGGAGGAGGCTGGAGCATCCAGAGGAAACGCATACGGGTGTTGGAGGAGGCTGGAGCACCCAGAGGAATCACACACAAGCGTGGGATGAATCTGGAGCATCCAGAGGAAACACACATGAGCGTGGGGAACGCTGGAGCACCCAGAGGAAACGCACATGACAGTGGGACGAGGATGGAGCACCCAGACGAAAAGCACACGAGCGTGAGAGGAGGCTGGAGGACCCAGAGGAAACAAACACGAGTGTGGGAGCAGACTGGAGTACCCAGAGGAAACACACACGAGCGTGAGAGGAATCTCGAGCACCCAGAGAAAATGCACATGAGAGTGGGAGGAGGCTGGAGCTCACAGAGGAAACACTCACTAGCGTGGGAGGAATCTGGAGCACCCCAAGAAAACATATGAGCGTGGGAGGAGGCTGGAGCACCCAGAGGAAACGCACAGGAGCGGGGGAGGAGGCTGGAGCACCCAGAGGAAACGCACACGAGCGTGGGAGGAGGCTGGAGCACCCAGAGGAAATGCACATGAGTGTGGGAGGAGGCTGGAGCACACAGAGGAAACGCACACGAGCGTGGGAGGAGGCTGGAGCACCCAGAGGAAACGCACACGTGCGTGGGACAACGCTGCAGCACCCAGACGAAACACACACGAGCGTGGGAGAACGCTGGAACACCCAGAGGAAACACACACGAGCGTGGGAGAACGCTGGAACACCCAGAGGAAACACACACGAGCGTGGGAGAACGTTGGAGCACCCCAAGAAAACACACACGAGCGTGGGAGGAGGCTGGAGCACCCAGGGGAATCGCATACGAGTCTGGGAGGAGGCTGGAGCACACAGAGGAATCGCACACGAGCGTGGGAGTTGGCTGGAGCACCCAGAGGATTTGCACACGAGCGAGGGAGGAGGCTAGAGCACCCAGAGGAAACGCACACGAGCGTGGGAGAAATCTTGAGCACCCAGAGGAAACACACACGAGCGTGGGAGAACGTTGGAGCACCCCCGAGGAAACACACATGAGCGTGGGAGGAGGCTGGAGCACCCAGATGAAACGCACACAAGCGTGGGATGAATCTGCAGCATCCAGAGGAAAAACACATGAGCGTGGGGAACGCTGGAGCACCCAGAGGAAAAGCACACGAGCGTGGGAGGAATCTGGAGCACCCACAGGAAATACACACGACCATGGGAGGAGGCTGGAGCGCTCAGAGGAAATACACACTCGCGTGGGAGGAGGCTGGAGCACTCAGAGGAAACACACACGAGGGTGGGAGGAGGCTGGAGCACCCAGAGGAAACACACACGAGCGTGGGAGGAGGCTGGAGCACCCCGAGGAAACACACATGAGCGTGGGAGGAGGCTGGAGCACCCAGAGAAGACACACACAAGCGTGGGATGAATCTGGAGCATCCAGAAGAAACACACATGAGCGTGGGGAACGCTGGAGCACCCAGAGGAAACGCACTTGAGAGTGGGACGAGGATGGAGCACCCAGAGGAAAAGCACACGAGCGTGAGAGGAGGCTGGAGAAGCCACAGGAAATGCACACGAGCGTGGGAGGAGGCTAGAGCACCCAGAGGAAACGCACACGAGCGTGGGAGGAATATGGAGCACCCAGAGGAAACACACACGACCATGGGAGGAGGCTGGAGCACCCAGAGGAAATACACACTCGCGTGGGAGGAGGATGGAGCACCCAGAGGAAACACACACGAGCGTGGGAGGAGGCTGGAGCACCCAGAGGAAACGCACACGAGCTTGGGAGGAGGCTGGAGCACCCAGAAGAAACGCATACCTGTGTTGGAGGAGGCTGGAGCACCCAGAGGAATCGCACACAAGCGTGGGATGAATCTGGAGCATCCAGAGGAAACACACATGAGCGTGGGGAACGCTGGAGCCCCCAGAGGAAACACACACGTGCGTGGGAGGAATCTAGAGCACCCAGAGGAAACGCACATGAGAGTGGGAGGAGGCTGGAGCTCCCAGAGGAAACACTCACTAGCGTGGGAGGAATCTGGAGCACCCAGAGGAAACACACACGAGCGTGGGAGAACGCTGGAGCACACAGAGGAAACACACGCGAGCGTGGGAGAATGCTGGAGCACCTAGAGGACACACACACGAGCGTGGGAGAACGCTGGAGCACCCCGAGGAAACACATGAGCGTGGGAGGAGGCTGGAGCACACAGAAGAAACACACACGAGCGTGGGACAACGCTGGAGCACCGAGTGGAAACACACACTAGCGTAAGAGGAGGCTGGAGCACCCAGAGGAAACGCACACTTGCGTGGGACAACGCTGGAGCACCCAGACGAAACGCACATGACAGTGGGACGAGGATGGAGCACCCAGAGGAAAAGCACACGAGCGTGAGAGCAGGCTGGAGAACCCAGAGGAAACAAACACGAGTGTGGGAGGAGACTGGAGCACCCAGAGGAAACACACACGAGCGTGAGAGGAATCTCGAGCACCCAGAGGAAATGCACATGAGAGTGGGAACATTCTGGAGCTCCCAGAGGAAACACACACGAGCGTTGGAGAACGCTGGAGCTCCCAGAGGAAACGCACATGAGAGTGGGAGGAGGCTGGAGCTCCCAGAGGAAACACTCACTAGCGTGGGAGGAATCTGGAGCACCCAGAGGAAACATACACGAGCGTGGGATTAATCTGGAGCATCCAGAGGAAACACACATGAGCGTGGGGAACGCTGGAGCACCCAGAGGAAACGCACATGAGAGTGGGACGAGGATGGAGCACCCAGAGGAAACACTCACTAGCGTGGGAGGAATCTGGAGCACCCAGAGGAAACACACACGAGCGTGGGAGAACACTGGAGCACACAGAGGAAACGCACACGAGCGTGGGAGGAGGATGGAGCACCCAGAGGAAACGCACTCGTGCGTGGGACAACGCTGGAGCACCCAGACGAAACACACACGAGCGTGGGAGAACGCTGGAGCACCCAGAGGAAACATGCACGAGCGTGGGAAAATGCTGGAGCACCCAGAGGAAACACACACGAGCGTGGGAAACGCTGGAGCACCCAGAGGAAACACACACGAGCGTGGGAGGAGGCTGGAGCACCCAGAGGAAACACACACGAGAGTGGGAGAACGCTGGAGCACCCAGACGAAACACACACGAGCGTGGGAGAACGCTGGAGCACCCAGAGGAAACACACACGAGCGTGGGAGAACGCTGGAGCCCCCAGACGAAACACACACGTGCGTGGGAGGAGGCTGGAGCACCCAGAGGAAACACACACGACGCAGGAGGAGGCTGGAGCACCCAGAGGAACCATACACGAGCGTGGGAGAACGCTGGAGCACCCAGAGGAAACACACACGAGCGTGGGAGGAGGCTGAAGCACCCAGAGGGAACACGCACGAGCGTGGGAGAACGTTGGAGCACCCCAAGAAAACACACACGAGCGTGGGAGGAGGCTAGAGCACCCAGAGGAAACGCACACGAGCGTGGGAGGAATCTTGAGAACACAGAGGAAACACACACGACCATAGGAGGAGGCTGGAGCACTCAGAGGAAACACACACGAGGGTGGGAAGAGGCTGGAGCACCCAGAGGAAACACACACGAGCGTGGGAGAACGTTGGAGCACCCCGAGGAAACACACATGAGCGTGGGGAACGCTGGAGCACCCAGAGGAAACGCACATGAGAGTGGGACGAGGATGGACACCCAGAGGAAAAGCACACGAGCGTGAGAGGAGGCTGGAGAAGCCAGAGGAAACGCACACGAGCGTGGGAGGAGACTGGATACCCAGAGCAAACGCACACAAGCGTCGGATGAATCTGGAGCATCCAGAGGAAACACACATGAGCGTGGGGAACGCTGAAGCACCCAGAGGAAACACACACGTGCGTGGGAGGAATCTAGATCACCCAGAGGAAACGCACATGAGAGTGGGAGGAGGCTGGAGCTCCCAGAGGAAACACTCACTAGCGTGGGAGGAATCTGGAGCACCCAGAGGAAACACACACGAGCGTGGGAGAACACTGGAGCACACAGAGGAAACGCACACGAGCGTGGGAGGAGGCTGGAGCACCCAGAGGAAACGCACTCGTGCGTGGGACAACGCTGGAGCACCCAGACGAAACACACACGAGCGTGGGAGAACGCTGGAGCACCCAGAGGAAACACACACGAGCGTGGGAGGAGGCTGAAGCACCCAGAGGGAACACACACGAGCGTGGGAGAACGTTGGAGCACCCCAAGAAACCACACACGAGCGTGGGAGGAGGCTAGAGCACCCAGAGGAAACGCACACGAGCGTGGGAGGAATCTTCAGCACCCAGAGGAAACACACACGACCATAGGAGGAGGCTGGAGCACTCAGAGGAAACACACACGAGGGTGGGAAGAGACTGGAGCACCCAAAGGAAACACACACGAGCGTGGGAGGAGGATGGAGCACCCAGAGGAAACACACACGAGCGTGGGAGAACGTTGGAGCACCCCGAGGAAACACACATGAGCGTGGGAGAACGCTGGAGCACCCAGAGGAAACACACACGAGCGTGGGAGAACGCTGGAGCACCCAGAGGAAACACATAAGAGCGTGGGAGGAGGCTGGAGCACCCAGAGGAAACAAACACTAGCGTAGGAGAACGCTGGAGAACGCAGAGGAAACAAACACAAGCGTGGGAGGAGGCTGGAGCAACCAAAGGAAACACACACGAGCGTGGGAGGAGGCTAGAGCACCCAGAGGAAACGCACACGAGTGTGGGAGGAGGCTGGAGCACCCGGAGGAAACGCACACGAGCGTGGGAGGAGGCTGGAGCACCCAGAGGAAACACTCACTAGCGTGGGAGGAATCTGGAGCATCAAGAGGAAACACACACGAGCGTGGGAGGAGGCTGGAGCACCCAGAGGAAACACACACGAGCGTGGGAGAACGCTGGAGAACGCAGAGGAAACAAACACAAGATGGGAGGAGGCTGGAGCACCCAAAGGAAACACACACGAGCGTGGGAGGAGGCTGGAGCACCCAGAGGAAACAAACACTAGCGTAGGAGAACGCTGGAGAACGCAGAGGAAACAAACACAAGCGTGGGAGGAGGCTGGAGCAACCAAAGGAAACACACACGAGCGTGGGAGGAGGCTAGAGCACCCGGAGGAAACGCACACGAGCGTGGGAGGAGGCTGGAGCACCCAGAGGAAACACTCACTAGCGTGGGAGGAATCTGGAGCATCAAGAGGAAACACACACGAGCGTGGGAGGAGGCTGGAGCACCCAGAGGAAACACACACGAGCGTGGGAGAACGCTGGAGAACGCAGAGGAAACAAACACAAGAGTGGGAGGAGGCTGGAGCACCCAAAGGAAACACACACGAGCGTGGGAGGAGGCTAGAACACCCAGAGGAAACAAACACTAGCGTAGGAGAACGCTGGAGAACGCAGAGGAAACAAACACAAGCGTGGGAGGAGGCTGGAGCAACCAAAGGAAACACACACGAGCGTGGGAGGAGGCTAGAGCACCCAGAGGAAACGCACACGAGTGTGGGAGGAGGCTGGAGCACCCGAGGAAACGCACACGAGCGTGGGAGGAGGCTGGAGCACCCAGAGGAAACACTCACTAGCGTGGGAGGAATCTGGAGCATCAAGAGGAAACACACACGAGCGTGGGAGAACGCTGGAGCACCCAGAGGAAAGACACACGAGCGTGGGAGAACGCTGGAGCACACAGAGGATACACACAGGAGCGTGGGAGAACGCTGGAGCACCCAGACGAAACACACACGAGCGTGGGAGAACGCTGGAGCACCCAGAGGAAAACATACACGAGCGTGGGAGGAGGCTGGAGCACCCAGCGGAAACACACACGAGCGTGGGAGGAGGCTGAAGCACCCAGAGGAAACACACACGAGCGTGGGAGGAGGCTGGAGCACCCAGATGAAACGCACACAAGCGTGGGATGAATCTGGAGCATCCAGAGGAAACACACATGAGCGTGGGGAACGCTGGAGCACCCAGAGGAAACGCACATGAGAGTGGGACGAGGATGGAGTACCCAGAGGAAAAGCACACGAGCGTGAGAGGAGGCTGGAGAAGCCAGAGGAAATGCACACGAGCGTGGGAGGAGGCTAGAGCACCCAGAGGAAACGCACACCGAGCGTGGGAGGAATTTGGAGCACCCAGGGTAAACACACACGACCATGGGAGGAGGCTGGAGCACTCAGAGGAAAGACACACGAGCGTGGAGAATGCTGGAGCACCCAGAGGAAACACACACAAGCGTGGAGAACGCTGGAGACCCCAGACGAAACACAGACGTGCGTGGGAGGAGGCTGGAGCACCCAGAGGAAACACACACGACGCAGGAGGAAGCTGGAGCACGCAGAGGAACCACACACGAGCGTGGGAGAACGCTGGAGCACCCAGAGGAAACACACAGGAGCGTGGAGGAGGCTGAAGCACCCAGAGGGAACACACACGAGCGTGGGAGAACGTTGGAGCACCCCAAGAAAACACACACGAGCGTGGGAGGAGGCTAGAGCACCCAGCGGAAACGCACACGAGCGTGGGAGGAATCTTGAGCACCCAGAGGAAACACACACGACCATAGGAGGAGGCTGGAGCACTCAGAGGAAACACACACGAGGGTGGGAAGAGGCTGAGCACCCAGAGGAAACACACACGAGCGTGGGAGGAGGATTGAGCACCCAGAGGAAACACACACGAGCGTGGGAGAACGTTGGAGCACCCCGAGGAAACACACATGAGCGTGGGGAACGCTGGAGCACCCAGAGGAAACGCACATGAGAGTGGGACGAGGATGGACACCCAGAGGAAAAGCACACGAGCGTGAGAGGAGGCTGGAGAAGCCAGAGGAAATGCACACGAGCGTGGGAGGAGGCTAGAGCACTAAGAGGAAATACACAAGAGCGTGGGGGGAGGCTGGAGCACCCAGAGGAAACATGAACGAGCGTGGGAAAATGCTGGAGCACCCAGAGGAAACACACACGAGCGTGGGAGAACGCTGGAGCACCCAGAGGAAACACACACGAGCGTGGGAGAACGCTGGAGCACCCAGAGGAAACACATAAGAGCGTGGGAGGAGGCTGGAGCACCCAGAAGAAACGCATACCTGTGTTGGAGGAGGCTGGAGCACCCAGAGGAATCGCACACAAGCGTGGGATGAATCTGGAGCATCCAGAGAAAACACACATGAGCGTGGGGAACTCTGGAGCACCCAGCGGAAACGCACATGACAGTGGGACGAGGATGGAGCACCCAGAGGAAAAGCACACGAGCGTGAGAGGAGGCTGGAGAACCCAGAGGAAACAAACACGAGTGTGGGAGGAGACTGGAGCACCCAAAGGAAACATACACGAGCGTGGGATTAATCTGGAGCATCCAGAGGAAACACACATGAGCGTGGGGAACGCTGGAGCACCCAGAGGAAGCGCACATGAGAGTGGGACGAGGATGGAGCACCCAGAGGAAACGCACACGAGCGTGAGAGGAGGCTGGAGAAGCCAGAGGAAACGCACACGAGCGTGGGAGGAGACTGGATACCCAGAGGAAACGCACACAAGCGTCGGATGAATCTGGAGCATCCAGAGGAAACACACATCAGCGTGGGGAACGCTGAAGCACCCAGAGGAAACACACACGTGCGTGGGAGGAATCTAGATCACCCAGAGGAAACGCACATGAGAGTGGGAGGAGGCTGGAGCTCCCAGAGGAAACACTCACTATCGTGGGAGGAATCTGGAGCACCCAGAGGGAACACACACGAGCGTGGGGGAACACTGGAGCACACAGAGGAAACGCACACGAGCGTGGGAGGAGGATGGAGCAACCAGAGGAAACGCACTCGTGCGTGGGACAACGCTGGAGCACCCAGACGAAACACACACGAGCGTGGGAGAACGCTGGAGCACCCAGAGGAAACATGCACGAGCGTGGGAAAATGCTGGAGCACCCAGAGGAAACACACACGAGCGTGGGAAACGCTGGAGCACCCAGAGGAAACACACACGAGCGTGGGAGGAGGCTGGAGCACCCAGAGGAAACACACACGAGCGTGGGAGAACGCTGGAGCACCCAGACGAAACACACACGAGCGTGGGAGAACGCTGGAGCACCCAGAGGAAACACACACGAGCGTGGGAGAACGCTGGAGCCCCCAGACGAAACACACACGTGCGTGGGAGGAGGCTGGAGCACCCACAGGAAACACACACGACGCAGGAGGAGGCTGGAGCACCCAGAGGAACCATACACGAGCGTGGGAGAACGATGGAGCACCCAGAGGAAACACACACGAGCGTGGGAGGAGGCTGAAGCACCCAGAGGGAACACACACGAGCGTGGGAGAACGTTGGAGCACCCCAAGAAAACATACACGAGCGTGGGAGAACGATGGAGCACCCAGAGGAAACACACACGAGCGTGGGAGGAGGCTGAAGCACCCAGAGGAAACGCACACGAGCGTGGGAGGAATCTTGAGAACACAGAGGAAACACACACGACCATAGGAGGAGGCTGGAGCACTCAGAGGAAACACACAGGAGGGTGGGAAGAGGCTGGAGCACCCAGAGGAAACACACACGAGCGTGGAAGAACGTTGGAGCACCCCGAGGAAACACACATGAGCGTGGGAGAACGTTGGAGCACCCAGAGGAAACACACACGAGCGTGGGAGAACACTGGAGCACACAGAGGAAACGCACACGAGCGTGGGAGGAGGCTGGAGCACCCAGAGGAAACGCACTCGTGCGTGGGACAACGCTGGAGCACCCAGACGAAACACACACGAGCGTGGGAGAACGCTGGAGCACCCAGAGGAAACATGCACGAGCGTGGGAAAATGCTGGAGCACCCAGAGGAAACACACACGAGCGTGGGAAACGCTGGAGCACCCAGAGGAAACACACACGAGCGTGGGAGGAGGCTGGAGCACCCAGAGGAAACACACACGAGCGTGGGAGAACGCTGGAGCACCCAGACGAAACACACACGAGCTTGGGAGAACGCTGGAGCACCCAGAGGAAACATACAAGAGCGTGGGAGGAGGCTGGAGCACCCAGGGGAAACACACACGACCATGGGAGGAGGCTGGAGCACTCAGAGGAAAGACACACGAGCGTGGGAGAACGCTGGAGCACCCAGAGGAAACACACACGAGCGTGGGAGAACGCTGGAGCCCCCAGACGAAACACACACGTGCGTGGGAGGAGGCTGGAGCACCCAGAGGAAACACACACGACGCAGGAGGAGGCTGGAGCACCCAGAGGAACCATACACGAGCGTGGGAGAACGCTGGAGCACCCAGAGGAAACACACACGAGCGTGGGAGGAGGCTGAAGCACCCAGAGGGAACACACACGAGCGTGGGAGAACGTTGGAGCACCCCAAGAAAACACACACGAGCGTGGGAGGAGGCTGGAGCACCCAGGGGAATCGCATACGAGTCTGGGAGGAGGCTGGAGCACACAGAGGAATCGCACACGAGCGTGGGAGTTGGCTGGAGCACCCAGAGGAAATGCACACGAGCGAGGGAGGAGGCTAGAGCACCCAGAGGAAACGCACACGAGCGTGGGAGAAATCTTGAGCACCCAGAGGAAACACACACGAGCGTGGGAGAACGTTGGAGCACCCCCGAGGAAACACACATGAGCGTGGGAGGAGGCTGGAGCACCCAGATGAAACGCACACAAGCGTGGGATGAATCTGCAGCATCCAGAGGAAAAACACATGAGCGTGGGGAACGCTGGAGCACCCAGAGGAAACACACACGAGCGTGGGAAACGCTGGAGCACCCAGAGGAAATACACACTCGCGTGGGAGGAGGCTGGAGCACTCAGAGGAAACACACACGAGGGTGGGAGGAGGCTGGAGCACCCAGAGGAAACACACACGAGCGTGGGAGGAGGCTGGAGCACCCCGAGGAAACACACATGAGCGTGGGAGGAGGCTGGAGCACCCAGAGAAGACACACACAAGCGTGGGATGAATCTGGAGCATCCAGAAGAAACACACATGAGCGTGGGGAACGCTGGAGCACCCAGAGGAAACGCACTTGAGAGTGGGACGAGGATGGAGCACCCAGAGGAAAAGCACACGAGCGTGAGAGGAGGCTGGAGAAGCCAGAGGAAATGCACACGAGCGTGGGAGGAGGCTAGAGCACCCAGAGGAAACGCACACGAGCGTGGGAGGAATATGGAGCACCCAGAGGAAACACACACGACCATGGGAGGAGGCTGGAGCACCCAGAGGAAATACACACTCGCGTGGGAGGAGGATGGAGCACCCAGAGGAAACACACACGAGCGTGGGAGGAGGCTGGAGCACCCAGAGGAAACGCACACGAGCTTGGGAGGAGGCTGGAGCACCCAGAAGAAACGCATACCTGTGTTGGAGGAGGCTGGAGCACCCAGAGGAATCGCACACAAGCGTGGGATGAATCTGGAGCATCCAGAGGAAACACACATGAGCGTGGGGAACGCTGGAGCCCCCAGAGGAAACACACACGTGCGTGGGAGGAATCTAGAGCACCCAGAGGAAACGCACATGAGAGTGGGAGGAGGCTGGAGCTCCCAGAGGAAACACTCACTAGCGTGGGAGGAATCTGGAGCACCCAGAGGAAACACACACGAGCGTGGGAGAACGCTGGAGCACACAGAGGAAACACACGCGAGCGTGGGAGAATGCTGGAGCACCTAGAGGACACACACACGAGCGTGGGAGAACGCTGGAGCACCCCGAGGAAACACATGAGCGTGGGAGGAGGCTGGAGCACACAGAAGAAAACACACACGAGCGTGGGACAACGCTGGAGCACCGAGTGGAAACACACACTAGCGTAAGAGGAGGCTGGAGCACCCAGAGGAAACGCACACTTGCGTGGGACAACGCTGGAGCACCCAGACGAAACGCACATGACAGTGGGACGAGGATGGAGCACCCAGAGGAAAAGCACACGAGCGTGAGAGCAGGCTGGAGAACCCAGAGGAAACAAACACGAGTGTGGGAGGAGACTGGAGCACCCAGAGGAAACACACACGAGCGTGAGAGGAATCTCGAGCACCCAGAGGAAATGCACATGAGAGTGGGAACATTCTGGAGCTCCCAGAGGAAACACACACGAGCGTTGGAGAACGCTGGAGCTCCCAGAGGAAACGCACATGAGAGTGGGAGGAGGCTGGAGCTCCCAGAGGAAACACTCACTAGCGTGGGAGGAATCTGGAGCACCCAGAGGAAACATACACGAGCGTGGGATTAATCTGGAGCATCCAGAGGAAACACACATGAGCGTGGGGAACGCTGGAGCACCCAGAGGAAACGCACATGAGAGTGGGACGAGGATGGAGCACCCAGAGGAAACACTCACTAGCGTGGGAGGAATCTGGAGCACCCAGAGGAAACACACACGAGCGTGGGAGAACACTGGAGCACACAGAGGAAACGCACACGAGCGTGGGAGGAGGATGGAGCACCCAGAGGAAACGCACTCGTGCGTGGGACAACGCTGGAGCACCCAGACGAAACACACACGAGCGGTGGGAGAACGCTGGAGCACCCAGAGGAAACATGCACGAGCGTGGGAAAATGCTGGAGCACCCAGGAGGAAACACACACGAGCGTGGGAAACGCTGGAGCACCCAGAGGAAACACACACGAGCGTGGGAGGAGGCTGGAGCACCCAGAGGAAACACACACGAGAGTGGGAGAACGCTGGAGCACCCAGACGAAACACACACGAGCGTGGGAGAACGCTGGAGCACCCAGAGGAAACACACACGAGCGTGGGAGAACGCTGGAGCCCCCAGACGAAACACACACGTGCGTGGGAGGAGGCTGGAGCACCCAGAGGAAACACACACGACGCAGGAGGAGGCTGGAGCACCCAGAGGAACCATACACGAGCGTGGGAGAACGCTGGAGCACCAGAGGAAACACACACGAGCGTGGGAGGAGGCTGAAGCACCCAGAGGGAACACGCACGAGCGTGGGAGAACGTTGGAGCACCCCAAGAAAACACACACGAGCGTGGGAGGAGGCTAGAGCACCCAGAGGAAACGCACACGAGCGTGGGAGGAATCTTGAGAACACAGAGGAAACACACACGACCATAGGAGGAGGCTGGAGCACTCAGAGGAAACACACACGAGGGTGGGAAGAGGCTGGAGCACCCAGAGGAAACACACACGAGCGTGGGAGAACGTTGGAGCACCCCGAGGAAACACACATGAGCGTGGGGAACGCTGGAGCACCCAGAGGAAACGCACATGGAGTGGGACGAGGATGGACACCCAGAGGAAAAGCACACGAGCGTGAGAGGAGGCTGGAGAAGCCAGAGGAAACGCACACGAGCGTGGGAGGAGACTGGATACCCAGAGCAAACGCACACAAGCGTCGGATGAATCTGGAGCATCCAGAGGAAACACACATGAGCGTGGGGAACGCTGAAGCACCCAGAGGAAACACACACGTGCGTGGGAGGAATCTAGATCACCCAGAGGAAACGCACATGAGAGTGGGAGGAGGCTGGAGCTCCCAGAGGAAACACTCACTAGCGTGGGAGGAATCTGGAGCACCCAGAGGAAACACACACGAGCGTGGGAGAACACTGGAGCACACAGAGGAAACGCACACGAGCGTGGGAGGAGGCTGGAGCACCCAGAGGAAACGCACTCGTGCGTGGGACAACGCTGGAGCACCCAGACGAAACACACACGAGCGTGGGAGAACGCTGGAGCACCCAGAGGAAACACACACGAGCGTGGGAGGAGGCTGAAGCACCCAGAGGGAACACACACGAGCGTGGGAGAACGTTGGAGCACCCCAAGAAACCACACACGAGCGTGGGAGGAGGCTAGAGCACCCAGAGGAAACGCACACGAGCGTGGGAGGAATCTTCAGCACCCAGAGGAAACACACACGACCATAGGAGGAGGCTGGAGCACTCAGAGGAAACACACACGAGGGTGGGAAGAGACTGGAGCACCCAAAGGAAACACACACGAGCGTGGGAGGAGGATGGAGCACCCAGAGGAAACACACACGAGCGTGGGAGAACGTTGGAGCACCCCGAGGAAACACACATGAGCGTGGGAGAACGCTGGAGCACCCAGAGGAAACACACACGAGCGTGGGAGAACGCTGGAGCACCCAGAGGAAACACATAAGAGCGTGGGAGGAGGCTGGAGCACCCAGAGGAAACACACACGACGCAGGAGGAAGCTGGAGCACGCAGAGGAACCATACACGAGCGTGGGAGAACGCTGGAGCACCCAGAGGAAACACACAGGAGCGTGGGAGGAGGCTGAAGCACCCAGAGGGAACACACACGAGCGTGGGAGAACGTTGGAGCACCCCAAGAAAACACACACGAGCGTGGGAGGAGGCTAGAGCACCCAGCGGAAACGCACACGAGCGTGGGAGGAATGTTGAGCACCCAGAGGAAACACACACGACCATAGGAGGAGGCTGGAGCACTCAGAGGAAACACACACGAGGGTGGGAAGAGGCTGGAGCACCCAGAGGAAACACACACGAGCGTGGGAGGAGGATTGAGCACCCAGAGGAAACACACACGAGCGTGGGAGAACGTTGGAGCACCCCGAGGAAACACACATGAGCGTAGGAGAACGCTGGAGAACGCAGAGGAAACAAACACAAGCGTGGGAGGAGGCTGGAGCACCCAGAGGAAACGCACACGAGTGTGGGAGGAGGCTGGAGCACCCGGAGGAAACGCACACGAGCGTGGGAGGAGGCTGGAGCACCCAGAGGAAACACTCACTAGCGTGGGAGGAATCTGGAGCATCAAGAGGAAACACACACGAGCGTGGGAGGAGGCTGGAGCACCCAGAGGAAACACACACGAGCGTGGGAGAACGCTGGAGAACGCAGAGGAAACAAACACAAGATGGGAGGAGGCTGGAGCACCCAAAGGAAACACACACGAGCGTGGGAGGAGGCTAGAGCACCCAGAGGAAACAAACACTAGCGTAGGAGAACGCTGGAGAACGCAGAGGAAACAAACACAAGCGTGGGAGGAGGCTGGAGCAACCAAAGGAAACACACACGAGCGTGGGAGGAGGCTAGAGCACCCGGAGGAAACGCACACGAGCGTGGGAGGAGGCTGGAGCACCCAGAGGAAACACTCACTAGCGTGGGAGGAATCTGGAGCATCAAGAGGAAACACACACGAGCGTGGGAGGAGGCTGGAGCACCCAGAGGAAACACACACGAGCGTGGGAGAACGCTGGAGAACGCAGAGGAAACAAACACAAGAGTGGGAGGAGGCTGGAGCACCCAAAGGAAACACACACGAGCGTGGGAGGAGGCTAGAACACCCAGAGGAAACAAACACTAGCGTAGGAGAACGCTGGAGAACGCAGAGGAAACAAACACAAGCGTGGGAGGAGGCTGGAGCAACCAAAGGAAACACACACGAGCGTGGGAGGAGGCTAGAGCACCCAGAGGAAACGCACACGAGTGTGGGAGGAGGCTGGAGCACCCGGAGGAAACGCACACGAGCGTGGGAGGAGGCTGGAGCACCCAGAGGAAACACTCACTAGCGTGGGAGGAATCTGGAGCATCAAGAGGAAACACACACGAGCGTGGGAGAACGCTGGAGCACCCAGAGGAAAGACACACGAGCGTGGGAGAACGCTGGAGCACACAGAGGATACACACAGGAGCGTGGGAGAACGCTGGAGCACCCAGACGAAACACACACGAGCGTGGGAGAACGCTGGAGCACCCAGAGGAAACATACACGAGCGTGGGAGGAGGCTGGAGCACCCAGCGGAAACACACACGAGCGTGGGAGGAGGCTGAAGCACCCAGAGGAAACACACACGAGCGTGGGAGGAGGCTGGAGCACCCAGATGAAACGCACACAAGCGTGGGATGAATCTGGAGCATCCAGAGGAAACACACATGAGCGTGGGGAACGCTGGAGCACCCAGAGGAAACGCACATGAGAGTGGGACGAGGATGGAGTACCCAGAGGAAAAGCACACGAGCGTGAGAGGAGGCTGGAGAAGCCAGAGGAAATGCACACGAGCGTGGGAGGAGGCTAGAGCACCCAGAGGAAACGCACACGAGCGTGGGAGGAATTTGGAGCACCCAGGGTAAACACACACGACCATGGGAGGAGGCTGGAGCACTCAGAGGAAAGACACACGAGCGTGGGAGAATGCTGGAGCACCCAGAGGAAACACACACAAGCGTGGGAGAACGCTGGAGACCCCAGACGAAACACAGACGTGCGTGGGAGGAGGCTGGAGCACCCAGAGGAAACACACACGACGCAGGAGGAAGCTGGAGCACGCAGAGGAACCATACACGAGCGTGGGAGAACGCTGGAGCACCCAGAGGAAACACACAGGAGCGTGGGAGGAGGCTGAAGCACCCAGAGGGAACACACACGAGCGTGGGAGAACGTTGGAGCACCCCAAGAAAACACACACGAGCGTGGGAGGAGGCTAGAGCACCCAGAGGAAACGCACACGAGCGTGGGAGGAATCTTGAGCACCCAGAGGAAACACACACGACCATAGGAGGAGGCTGGAGCACTCAGAGGAAACACACACGAGGGTGGGACGAGGATGGACACCCAGAGGAAAAGCACACGAGCGTGAGAGGAGGCTGGAGAAGCCAGAGGAAATGCACACGAGCGTGGGAGGAGGCTAGAGCACTAAGAGGAAATACACAAGAGCGTGGGGGGAGGCTGGAGCACCCAGAGGAAACATGAACGAGCGTGGGAAAATGCTGGAGCACCCAGAGGAAACACACACGAGCGTGGGAGAACGCTGGAGCACCCAGAGGAAACACACACGAGCGTGGGAGAACGCTGGAGCACCCAGAGGAAACACATAAGAGCGTGGGAGGAGGCTGGAGCACCCAGAAGAAACGCATACCTGTGTTGGAGGAGGCTGGAGCACCCAGAGGAATCGCACACAAGCGTGGGATGAATCTGGAGCATCCAGAGAAAACACACATGAGCGTGGGGAACTCTGCAGCACCCAGCGGAAACGCACATGACAGTGGGACGAGGATGGAGCACCCAGAGGAAAAGCACACGAGCGTGAGAGGAGGCTGGAGAACCCAGAGGAAACAAACACGAGTGTGGGAGGAGACTGGAGCACCCAAAGGAAACATACACGAGCGTGGGATTAATCTGGAGCATCCAGAGGAAACACACATGAGCGTGGGGAACGCTGGAGCACCCAGAGGAAGCGCACATGAGAGTGGGACGAGGATGGAGCACCCAGAGGAAACGCACACGAGCGTGAGAGGAGGCTGGAGAAGCCAGAGGAAACGCACACGAGCGTGGGAGGAGACTGGATACCCAGAGGAAACGCACACAAGCGTCGGATGAATCTGGAGCATCCAGAGGAAACACACATCAGCGTGGGGAACGCTGGAGCACCCAGACGAAACACACACGAGCGTGGGAGAACGCTGGAGCACCCAGAGGAAACACACACGAGCGTGGGAGAACGCTGGAGCCCCCAGACGAAACACACACGTGCGTGGGAGGAGGCTGGAGCACCCAGAGGAAACACACACGACGCAGGAGGAGGCTGGAGCACCCAGAGGAACCATACACGAGCGTGGGAGAACGCTGGAGCACCCAGAGGAAACACACACGAGCGTGGGAGGAGGCTGAAGCACCCAGAGGGAACACGCACGAGCGTGGGAGAACGTTGGAGCACCCCAAGAAAACACACACGAGCGTGGGAGGAGGCTAGAGCACCCAGAGGAAACGCACACGAGCGTGGGAGGAATCTTGAGAACACAGAGGAAACACACACGACCATAGGAGGAGGCTGGAGCACTCAGAGGAAACACACACGAGGGTGGGAAGAGGCTGGAGCACCCAGAGGAAACACACACGAGCGTGGGAGAACGTTGGAGCACCCCGAGGAAACACACATGAGCGTGGGGAACGCTGGAGCACCCAGAGGAAACGCACATGAGAGTGGGACGAGGATGGACACCCAGAGGAAACGCACACAAGCGTCGGATGAATCTGGAGCATCCAGAGGAAACACACATGAGCGTGGGGAACGCTGAAGCACCCAGAGGAAACACACACGTGCGTGGGAGGAATCTAGATCACCCAGAGGAAACGCACATGAGAGTGGGAGGAGGCTGGAGCTCCCAGAGGAAACACTCACTAGCGTGGGAGGAATCTGGAGCACCCAGAGGAAACACACACGAGCGTGGGAGAACACTGGAGCACACAGAGGAAACGCACACGAGCGTGGGAGGAGGCTGGAGCACCCAGAGGAAACGCACTCGTGCGTGGGACAACGCTGGAGCACCCAGACGAAACACACACGAGCGTGGGAGAACGCTGGAGCACCCAGAGGAAACACACACGAGCGTGGGAGGAGGCTGAAGCACCCAGAGGGAACACACACGAGCGTGGGAGAACGTTGGAGCACCCCAAGAAACCACACACGAGCGTGGGAGGAGGCTAGAGCACCCAGAGGAAACGCACACGAGCGTGGGAGGAATCTTCAGCACCCAGAGGAAACACACACGACCATAGGAGGAGGCTGGAGCACTCAGAGGAAACACACACGAGGGTGGGAAGAGACTGGAGCACCCAAAGGAAACACACACGAGCGTGGGAGGAGGATGGAGCACCCAGAGGAAACACACACGAGCGTGGGAGAACGTTGGAGCACCCCGAGGAAACACACATGAGCGTGGGAGAACGCTGGAGCACCCAGAGGAAACACACACGAGCGTGGGAGAACGCTGGAGCACCCAGAGGAAACACATAAGAGCGTGGGAGG
Source organism: Mobula birostris (assembly GCF_030028105.1). Taxonomy (NCBI): domain Eukaryota; kingdom Metazoa; phylum Chordata; class Chondrichthyes; order Myliobatiformes; family Myliobatidae; genus Mobula; species Mobula birostris. The sequence continues at coordinate 29,039 of NW_027274343.1, read as the reverse complement.
AGGCTGGAGCACCCAGAGGAAACAAACACTAGCGTAGGAGAACGCTGGAGAACGCAGAGGAAACAAACACAAGCGTGGGAGGAGGCTGGAGCAACCAAAGGAAACACACACGAGCGTGGGAGGAGGCTAGAGCACCCAGAGGAAACGCACACGAGTGTGGGAGGAGGCTGGAGCACCCGGAGGAAACGCACACGAGCGTGGGAGGAGGCTGGAGCACCCAGAGGAAACACTCACTAGCGTGGGAGGAATCTGGAGCATCAAGAGGAAACACACACGAGCGTGGGAGGAGGCTGGAGCACCCAGAGGAAACACACACGAGCGTGGGAGAACGCTGGAGAACGCAGAGGAAACAAACACAAGATGGGAGGAGGCTGGAGCACCCAAAGGAAACACACACGAGCGTGGGAGGAGGCTAGAGCACCCAGAGGAAACAAACACTAGCGTAGGAGAACGCTGGAGAACGCAGAGGAAACAAACACAAGCGTGGGAGGAGGCTGGAGCAACCAAAGGAAACACACACGAGCGTGGGAGGAGGCTAGAGCACCCGGAGGAAACGCACACGAGCGTGGGAGGAGGCTGGAGCACCCAGAGGAAACACACACTAGCGTGGGAGGAATCTGGAGCATCAAGAGGAAACACACACGAGCGTGGGAGGAGGCTGGAGCACCCAGAGGAAACACACACGAGCGTGGGAGAACGCTGGAGAACGCAGAGGAAACAAACACAAGAGTGGGAGGAGGCTGGAGCACCCAAAGGAAACACACACGAGCGTGGGAGGAGGCTAGAACACCCAGAGGAAACAAACACTAGCGTAGGAGAACGCTGGAGAACGCAGAGGAAACAAACACAAGCGTGGGAGGAGGCTGGAGCAACCAAAGGAAACACACACGAGCGTGGGAGGAGGCTAGAGCACCCAGAGGAAACGCACACGAGTGTGGGAGGAGGCTGGAGCACCCGGAGGAAACGCACACGAGCGTGGGAGGAGGCTGGAGCACCCAGAGGAAACACTCACTAGCGTGGGAGGAATCTGGAGCATCAAGAGGAAACACACACGAGCGTGGGAGGAGGCTGGAGCACCCAGAGGAAACACACACGAGCGTGGGAGAACGCTGGAGAACGCAGAGGAAACAAACACAAGAGTGGGAGGAGGCTGGAGCACCCAAAGGAAACACACACGAGCGTGGGAGGAGGCTAGAACACCCAGAGGAAACAAACACTAGCGTAGGAGGAGGCTGGAGCACCCAGAGGAAACACATAAGAGCGTGGGAGGAGGCTGGAGCACCCAGAGGAAACAAACACTAGCGTAGGAGAACGCTGGAGAACGCAGAGGAAACAAACACAAGCGTGGGAGGAGGCTGGAGCAACCAAAGGAAACACACACGAGCGTGGGAGGAGGCTAGAGCACCCAGAGGAAACGCACACGAGTGTGGGAGGAGGCTGGAGCACCCGGAGGAAACGCACACGAGCGTGGGAGGAGGCTGGAGCACCCAGAGGAAACACTCACTAGCGTGGGAGGAATCTGGAGCATCAAGAGGAAACACACACGAGCGTGGGAGAACGCTGGAGCACCCAGAGGAAAGACACACGAGCGTGGGAGAACGCTGGAGCACACAGAGGATACACACAGGAGCGTGGGAGAACGCTGGAGCACCCAGACGAAACACACACGAGCGTGGGAGAACGCTGGAGCACCCAGAGGAAACATACACGAGCGTGGGAGGAGGCTGGAGCACCCAGCGGAAACACACACGAGCGTGGGAGGAGGCTGAAGCACCCAGAGGAAACACACACGAGCGTGGGAGGAGGCTGGAGCACCCAGATGAAACGCACACAAGCGTGGGATGAATCTGGAGCATCCAGAGGAAACACACATGAGCGTGGGGAACGCTGGAGCACCCAGAGGAAACGCACATGAGAGTGGGACGAGGATGGAGTACCCAGAGGAAAAGCACACGAGCGTGAGAGGAGGCTGGAGAAGCCAGAGGAAATGCACACGAGCGTGGGAGGAGGCTAGAGCACCCAGAGGAAACGCACACGAGCGTGGGAGGAATTTGGAGCACCCAGGGTAAACACACACGACCATGGGAGGAGGCTGGAGCACTCAGAGGAAAGACACACGAGCGTGGGAGAATGCTGGAGCACCCAGAGGAAACACACACAAGCGTGGGAGAACGCTGGAGACCCCAGACGAAACACAGACGTGCGTGGGAGGAGGCTGGAGCACCCAGAGGAAACACACACGACGCAGGAGGAAGCTGGAGCACGCAGAGGAACCATAAACGAGCGTGGGAGAACGCTGGAGCACCCAGAGGAAACACACAGGAGCGTGGGAGGAGGCTGAAGCACCCAGAGGGAACACACACGAGCGTGGGAGAACGTTGGAGCACCCCAAGAAAACACACACGAGCGTGGGAGGAGGCTAGAGCACCCAGCGGAAACGCACACGAGCGTGGGAGGAATCTTGAGCACCCAGAGGAAACACACACGACCATAGGAGGAGGCTGGAGCACTCAGAGGAAACACACAGGAGGGTGGGAAGAGGCTGGAGCACCCAGAGGAAACACACACGAGCGTGGGAGGAGGATTGAGCACCCAGAGGAAACACACACGAGCGTGGGAGAACGTTGGAGCACCCCGAGGAAACACACATGAGCGTGGGGAACGCTGGAGCACCCAGAGGAAACGCACATGAGAGTGGGACGAGGATGGACACCCAGAGGAAAAGCACACGAGCGTGAGAGGAGGCTGGAGAAGCCAGAGGAAATGCACACGAGCGTGGGAGGAGGCTAGAGCACTAAGAGGAAATACACAAGAGCGTGGGGGGAGGCTGGAGCACCCAGAGGAAACATGAACGAGCGTGGGAAAATGCTGGAGCACCCAGAGGAAACACACACGAGCGTGGGAGAACGCTGGAGCACCCAGAGGAAACACACACGAGCGTGGGAGAACGCTGGAGCACCCAGAGGAAACACATAAGAGCGTGGGAGGAGGCTGGAGCACCCAGAAGAAACGCATACCTGTGTTGGAGGAGGCTGGAGCACCCAGAGGAATCGCACACAAGCGTGGGATGAATCTGGAGCATCCAGAGAAAACACACATGAGCGTGGGGAACTCTGGAGCACCCAGCGGAAACGCACATGACAGTGGGACGAGGATGGAGCACCCAGAGGAAAAGCACACGAGCGTGAGAGGAGGCTGGAGAACCCAGAGGAAACAAACACGAGTGTGGGAGGAGACTGGAGCACCCAAAGGAAACATACACGAGCGTGGGATTAATCTGGAGCATCCAGAGGAAACACACATGAGCGTGGGGAACGCTGGAGCACCCAGAGGAAGCGCACATGAGAGTGGGACGAGGATGGAGCACCCAGAGGAAACGCACACGAGCGTGAGAGGAGGCTGGAGAAGCCAGAGGAAACGCACACGAGCGTGGGAGGAGACTGGATACCCAGAGGAAACGCACACAAGCGTCGGATGAATCTGGAGCATCCAGAGGAAACACACATCAGCGTGGGGAACGCTGAAGCACCCAGAGGAAACACACACGTGCGTGGGAGGAATCTAGATCACCCAGAGGAAACGCACATGAGAGTGGGAGGAGGCTGGAGCTCCCAGAGGAAACACTCACTATCGTGGGAGGAATCTGGAGCACCCAGAGGGAACACACACGAGCGTGGGGGAACACTGGAGCACACAGAGGAAACGCACACGAGCGTGGGAGGAGGATGGAGCAACCAGAGGAAACGCACTCGTGCGTGGGACAACGCTGGAGCACCCAGACGAAACACACACGAGCGTGGGAGAACGCTGGAGCACCCAGAGGAAACATGCACGAGCGTGGGAAAATGCTGGAGCACCCAGAGGAAACACACACGAGCGTGGGAAAACGCTGGAGCACCCAGAGGAAACACACACGAGCGTGGGAGGAATCTTGAGAACACAGAGGAAACACACACGACCATAGGAGGAGGCTGGAGCACTCAGAGGAAACACACAGGAGGGTGGGAAGAGGCTGGAGCACCCAGAGGAAACACACACGAGCGTGGAAGAACGTTGGAGCACCCCGAGGAAACACACATGAGCGTGGGAGAACGTTGGAGCACCCAGAGGAAACACACACGAGCGTGGGAGAACACTGGAGCACACAGAGGAAACGCACACGAGCGTGGGAGGAGGCTGGAGCACCCAGAGGAAACGCACTCGTGCGTGGGACAACGCTGGAGCACCCAGACGAAACACACACGAGCGTGGGAGAACGCTGGAGCACCCAGAGGAAACATGCACGAGCGTGGGAAAATGCTGGAGCACCCAGAGGAAACACACACGAGCGTGGGAAACGCTGGAGCACCCAGAGGAAACGCACACGAGCGTGGGAGGAGGCTGGAGCACCCAAAGGAAACGCACACGTGCGTTGGACAAAGCTGGAGCACCCAGAGGAAACACACACGAGCGTGGGAGGAGGCTGGAGCACCCAGAGGAAACAGACACGAGCGTGGGAGAACGTTGGAGCACCCCAAGAAAACGCACACGAGCAAGGGAGGAGGCTGGAGCACCCAGAGGAAACGCATACGAGTCTGGGAGGAGGCTGGAGCACACAGAGGAATCGCACACGAGCGTGGGAGTTGGCTGGAGCACCCAGAGGAAATGCACACGAGCGAGGGAGGAGGCTAGAGCACCCAGAGGAAACGCACACGAGCGTGGGAGGAATCTTGAGCACCCAGAGGAAACACACACGAAAGTGGGAGAACGTTGGAGCACCCCCGAGGAAACACACATGAGCGTGGGAGGAGGCTGGAGCACTCAGAGGAAACGCACACGAGCGTGGGAGGAGGCTGGAGGACCCAGATGAAACGCACACAAGCGTGGGATGAATCTGGAGCACCCAGAGGAAACGCATACGAGTCTGGGAGGAGGCTGGAGCACCCAGAGGAAACGCACATGAAAGTGGGACGAGGATGGAGCACCCAGAGGAAAAGCACACGAGTGTGGGAGGAATCTGGAGCACCCACAGGAAACACACACGAGCGTGGAAGAACGTCGGAGCACCCCGAGGAAACACACATGAGCATGGGAGGAGGCTGGAGCACCCAGAGGAGACACAGACGAGCGCGGGAGGAGGCTGGAGCACCCAGAGGAAACGCACACGAGCGTGGGAGGAGGCTGGAGCACCCAGATGAAACGCACACAAGCGTGGGATGAATCTGGAGCATCCAGAGGAAACACACATGAGCGTGGGGAACGCTGGAGCTCCCAGAGGAAACGCACATGAGAGAGGGACGAGGATGGAGCAGCCAGAGGAAAAGCACACGAGCGTGGGAGGAATCTGGAGCACCCACAGGAAACACACACGACCATGGGAGGAGGCTGGAGCGCTCAGAGGAAATGCACACTCGCGTGAGAGGAGGCTGGAGCACTCAGAGGAAACACACACGAGGGTGGGAGGAGGCTGGAGCACCCAGAGGAAACACACACGAGCGTGGAAGAACGTCGGAGCACCCCGAGGAAACACACATGAGCGTGGGAGGAGGCTGGAGCACCCAGAGGAGACACACACGAGTGCGGGAGGAGGCTGGAGCACCCAGAGGAAACGCACACGAGCGTGGGAGGAGGCTGGAGCGCCCAGAGGAAACGCACACAAGCGTGCGATGAATCTGGAGCATCCAGAGGAAACACACATGAGCGTGGGGAACGCTGGAGCACCCAGAGGAAACGCACACGAGCGAGGGAGGAGGCAAGAGCACCCAGAGGAAACGCACACGAGCGTGGGAGGAATCTTGAGCACCCAGAGGAAACACACACGAGCGTGGGAGAACGTTGGAGCACCCCAAGAAAACGGACACGAGCAAGGGAGGAGGCTGGAGCACCCAGAGGAAACGCATACGAGTCTGGGAGGAGGCTGGAGCACACAGAGGAATCGCACACGAGCGTGGGAGTTGGCTGGAGCACACAGAGGAAATGCACACGAGCGAGGGAGGAGGCTAGAGCACCCAGAGGAAACGCACACGAGCGTGGGAGGAATCTTGAGCACCCAGAGGAAACACACACGAAAGTGGAAGAACGTTGGAGCACCCCCGAGGAAACACACATGAGCGTGGGAGGAGGCTGGAGCACTCAGAGGAAACGCACACGAGCGTGGGAGGAGGCTGGAGGACCCAGATGAAACGCACACAAGCGTGGGATGAATCTGGAGCACCCAGAGGAAACGCATACGAGTCTGGGAGGAGGCTGGAGCACCCAGAGGAAACGCACATGAAAGTGGGACGAGGATGGAGCACCCAGAGGAAAAGCACACGAGCGTGGGAGGAATCTGGAGCACCCACAGGAAACACACACGAGCGTGGAAGAACGTCGGAGCACGCCGAGGAAACACACATGAGCATGGGAGGAGGCTGGAGCACCCAGAGGAGACACAGACGAGCGCGGGAGGAGGCTGGAGCACCCAGAGGGAACGCACACGAGCGTGGGAGGAGGCTGGAGCACCCAGATGAAACGCACACAAGCGTGGGATGAATCTGGAGCATCCAGAGGAAACACACATGAGCGTGGGGAACGCTGGAGCTCCCAGAGGAAACGCACATGAGAGAGGGACGAGGATGGAGCAGCCAGAGGAAAAGCACACGAGCGTGGGAGGAATCTGGAGCACCCACAGGAAACACACACGACCATGGGAGGAGGCTGGAGCGCTCAGAGGAAATACACACTCGCGTGAGAGGAGGCTGGAGCACTCAGAGGAAACACACACGAGGGTGGGAGGAGGCTGGAGCACCCAGAGGAAACACACACGAGCGTGGAAGAACGTCGGAGCACCCCGAGGAAACACACATGAGCGTGGGAGGAGGCTGGAGCACCCAGAGGAGACACACACGAGTGCGGGAGGAGGCTGGAGTACCCAGAGGAAACGCACACGAGCGTGGGAGGAGGCTGGAGCGCCCAGAGGAAACGCACACAAGCGTGGGATGAATCTGGAGCATCCAGAGGAAACACACATGAGCGTGGGGAACGCTGGAGCACCCAGAGGAAACGCACATGAGAGTGGGACGAGGATGGAGCACCCAGAAGAAAAGCACACGAGCGTGAGAGGAGGCTGGAGAAGCCAGAGGAAATGCACACGAGCGTGGGAGGAGGCTAAAGCACCCAGAGGAAACGCACACGAGCGTGGGAGGAATCTGGAGCACCCAGAGGAAACACACACGACCATGGGAGGAGGCTGGAGCACTCAGAGGAAATACACACTCGCGTGGGAGGAGGCTGGAGCACCCAGAGGAAACACACACGAGCGTGAGAGGAATCTCCAGCACCCAGAGGAAATGCACATGAGAGTGGGAACATTCTGGAGCACCCAGAGGAAACACACACGAGCGTTGGAGAACGCTGGAGCTCCCAGAGGAAACACACATGAGCGTGGGAGGAGGCTGGAGCACCCAAAGGAAACATACACGAGCGTGGGAGGAGGATGGAGCACCCAGAGGAAACAAACACGAGCGTGGGAGGAGGCTGGAGCACCCAGAGGAAACGCACACGAGCGTGGGAGGAGGCTGGATACACAGAGGAAACGCACACAAGCGTCGGATGAATCTGGAGCATCCAGAGGAAACACACATGAGCGTGGGGAACGCTGAAGCACCCAGAGGAAACACACACGTGCGTGGGAGGAATCTAGATCACCCAGAGGAAACGCACATGAGAGTGGGAGGAGGCTGGAGCTCCCAGAGGAAAAGCACACGAGCGTGGGAGGTATCTGGAGCACCCACAGGAAACACACACGAGCGTGGAAGAACGTCGGAGCACCCCGAGGAAACACACATGAGCATGGGAGGAGGCTGGAGCGCTCAGAGGAAATACACACTCGCGTGGGAGGAGGCTGGAGCACTCAGAGGAAACACACACGAGGGTGGGAGGAGGCTGAAGCACCCAAAGGAAACACACACGAGAATGGGAGGAGGCTGGAGCACCCAGAGGAAACACACACGAGCGTGGAAGAACGTCGGAGCACCCCGAGGAAACACACATGAGCGTGGGAGGAGGCTGGAGCACCCAGAGGAGACACACACGAGTGCGGGAGGAGGCTGGAGCACCCAGAGGAAACGCACACGAGCGTGGGAGGAGGATGGAGCACCCAGGGGAAACGCATACGAGTCTGGGAGGAGGCTGGAGCACACAGAGGAATCGCACTCGAGCATGGGAGTTGGCTGGAGCACCCAGAGGAAATGCACACGAGCGAGGGAGGAGGCTAGAGCACACAGGGGAAACGCACACGAGCGTGGGAGGAATCTTGAGCACCCAGAGGAAACACACATGAGCGTGGGAGGAGGCTGGAGCACTCAGAGGAAACGCACACGAGCGTGGGAGGAGGCTGGAGGACCCAGATGAAACGCACACAAGCGTGGGATGAATCTGGAGCATCCAGAGGAAAAACAAATGAGCGTGGGGAATGCTGGAGCACCCAGAGGAAACGCACATGAAAGTGGGACGAGGATGGAGCACCCAGAGGAAAAGCACACGAGCGTGGGAGGAATCTGGAGCACCCACAGGAAACACACACGACCATGGGAGGAGGCTGGAGCGCTCAGAGGAAATACACACTCGCGTGGGAGGAGGCTGGAGCACTCAGAGGAAACACACACGAGGGTGGGAGGAGGCTGGAGCACCCAAAGGAAACACACACGAGCATGGGAGGAGGCTGGAGCACCCAGAAGAAACACACACGAGCGTGGAAGAACGTCGGAGCACCCCGAGGAAACACACATGAGCGTGGGAGGAGGCTGGAGCACCCAGAGGAGACACACACGAGCGCGGGAGGAGGCTGGAGCACCCAGAGGAAACGCACACGAGCGTGGGAGGAGGCTGGAGCACACAGAGGAAACGCACACAAGCGTGGGATGAATCTGGAGCATCCAGAGGAAACACACACGAAAGTGGAAGAACGTTGGAGCACCCCCGAGGAAACACACATGAGCGTGGGAGGAGGCTGGAGCACTCAGAGGAAACGCACACGAGCGTGGGAGGAGGCTGGAGGACCCAGATGAAACGCACACAAGCGTGGGATGAATCTGGAGCACCCAGAGGAAACGCATACGAGTCTGGGAGGAGGCTGGAGCACCCAGAGGAAACGCACATGAAAGTGGGACGAGGATGGAGCACCCAGAGGAAAAGCACACGAGCGTGGGAGGAATCTGGAGCACCCACAGGAAACACACACGAGCGTGGAAGAACGTCGGAGCACCCCGAGGAAACACACATGAGCATGGGAGGAGGCTGGAGCACCCAGAGGAGACACAGACGAGCGCGGGAGGAGGCTGGAGCACCCAGAGGAAACGCACACGAGCGTGGGAGGAGGCTGGAGCACCCAGATGAAACGCACACAAGCGTGGGATGAATCTGGAGCATCCAGAGGAAACACACATGAGCGTGGGGAACGCTGGAGCTCCCAGAGGTAACGCACATGAGAGAGGGACGAGGATGGAGCAGCCAGAGGAAAAGCACACGAGCGTGGGAGGAATCTGGAGCACCCACAGGAAACACACACGACCATGGGAGGAGGCTGGAGCGCTCAGAGGAAATACACACTCGCGTGAGAGGAGGCTGGAGCACTCTGAGGAAACACACACGAGGGTGGGAGGAGGCTGGAGCACCCAGAGGAAACACACACGAGCGTGGAAGAACGTCGGAGCACCCCGAGGAAACACACATGAGCGTGGGAGGAGGCTGGAGCACCCAGAGGAGACACACACGAGTGCGGGAGGAGGCTGGAGCACCCAGAGGAAACGCACACGAGCGTGGGAGGAGGCTGGAGCGCCCAGAGGAAACGCACACAAGCGTGGGATGAATCTGGAGCATCCAGAGGAAACACACATGAGCGTGGGGAACGCTGGAGCACCCAGAGGAAACGCACATGAGAGTGGGACGAGGATGGAGCACCCAGAAGAAAAGCACACGAGCGTGAGAGGAGGCTGGAGAAGCCAGAGGAAATGCACACGAGCGTGGGAGGAGGCTAAAGCACCCAGAGGAAACGCACACGAGCGTGGGAGGAATCTGGAGCACCCAGAGGAAACACACACGACCATGGGAGGAGGCTGGAGCACTCAGAGGAAATACACACTCGCGTGGGAGGAGGCTGGAGCACCCAGAGGAAACACACACGAGCGTGAGAGGAATCTCGAGCACCCAGAGGAAACACACACGAGCGTGGGAGGAATCTGGAGCACCCAGAGGAAACACACACGACCATGGGAGGAGGCTGGAGCACTCAGAGGAAATACACACTCGCGTGGGAGGAGGCTGGAGCACCCAGAGGAAACACACACGAGCGTGAGAGGAATCTCGAGCACCCAGAGGAAATGCACATGAGAGTGGGAACATTCTGGAGCACCCAGAGGAAACACACACGAGCGTTGGAGAACGCTGGAGCTCCCAGAGGAAACACACATGAGCGTGGGAGGAGGCTGGAGCACCCAAAGGAAACATACACGAGCGTGGGAGGAGGATGGAGCACCCAGAGGAAACAAACACGAGCGTGGGAGGAGGATGGAGCACCCAGAGGAAACGCACACGAGCGTGGGAGGAGGCTGGATACACAGAGGAAACGCACACAAGCGTCGGATGAATCTGGAGCATCCAGAGGAAACACACATGAGCGTGGGGAACGCTGAAGCACCCAGAGGAAACACACACGTGCGTGGGAGGAATCTAGATCACCCAGAGGAAACGCACATGAGAGTGGGAGGAGGCTGGAGCTCCCAGAGGAAAAGCACACGAGCGTGGGAGGTATCTGGAGCACCCACAGGAAACACACACGAGCGTGGAAGAACGTCGGAGCACCCCGAGGAAACACACATGAGCATGGGAGGAGGCTGGAGCACCCAGAGGAGACACACACGAGCGCGGGAGGAGGCTGGAGCACCCAGAGGAAACGCACACGAGCGTGGGAGGAGGCTGGAGCACCCAGATGAAACGCACATAAGCGTGGGATGAATCTGGAGCACCCAGAGGAAACGCACATGAGAGAGGGACGAGGATGGAGCAGCCAGAGGAAAAGCACACGAGCGTGGGAGGAATCTGGAGCACCCACAGGAAACACACACGACCATGGGAGGAGGCTGGAGCGCTCAGAGGAAATACACACTCGCGTGGGAGGAGGCTGGAGCACTCAGAGGAAACACACACGAGGGTGGGAGGAGGCTGAAGCACCCAAAGGAAACACACACGAGAATGGGAGGAGGCTGGAGCACCCAGAGGAAACACACACGAGCGTGGAAGAACGTCGGAGCACCCCGAGGAAACACACATGAGCGTGGGAGGAGGCTGGAGCACCCAGAGGAGACACACACGAGTGCGGGAGGAGGCTGGAGCACCCAGAGGAAACGCACACGAGCGTGGGAGGAGGCTGGAGCACCCAGGGGAAACGCATACGAGTCTGGGAGGAGGCTGGAGCACACAGAGGAATCGCACTCGAGCATGGGAGTTGGCTGGAGCACCCAGAGGAAATGCACACGAGCGAGGGAGGAGGCTAGAGCACACAGGGGAAACGCACACGAGCGTGGGAGGAATCTTGAGCACCCAGAGGAAACACACATGAGCGTGGGAGGAGGCTGGAGCACTCAGAGGAAACGCACACGAGCGTGGGAGGAGGCTGGAGGACCCAGATGAAACGCACACAAGCGTGGGATGAATCTGGAGCATCCAGAGGAAAAACAAATGAGCGTGGGGAACGCTGGAGCACCCAGAGGAAACGCACATGAAAGTGGGACGAGGATGGAGCACCCAGAGGAAAAGCACACGAGCGTGGGAGGAATCTGGAGCACCCACAGGAAACACACACGACCATGGGAGGAGGCTGGAGCGCTCAGAGGAAATACACACTCGCGTGGGAGGAGGCTGGAGCACTCAGAGGAAACACACACGAGGGTGGGAGGAGGCTGGAGCACCCAAAGGAAACACACACGAGCATGGGAGGAGGCTGGAGCACCCAGAAAAAACACACACGAGCGTGGAAGAACGTCGGAGCACCCCGAGGAAACACACATGAGCGTGGGAGGAGGCTGGAGCACCCAGAGGAGACACACACGAGCGCGGGAGGAGGCTGGAGCACCCAGAGGAAACGCACACGAGCGTGGGAGGAGGCTGGAGCACACAGAGGAAACGCACACAAGCGTGGGATGAATCTGGAGCATCCAGAGGAAACACACATGAGCGTGGGGAACGCTGCAGCACCCAGAGGAAACGCACATGAGAGAGGGACGAGGATGGAGCACCCAGAGGAAAACCACACGAGCGTGAGAGGAGGCTGGAGAAGCCAGAGGAAATGCACACGAGCGTGGGAGGAATCTGGAGCACCCAGAGGAAACACACACGACCATGGGAGGAGGCTGGAGCACTCAGAGGAAATACACACTCGCGTAAGAGGAGGCTGGAGCACCCGGAGGAAACACACACGAGCGTGAGAGGAATCTCGAGCACCCAGAGGAAATGCACATGAGAGTGGGAACATTCTGGAGCACCCAGAGGAAACACACACGAGCGTTGGAGAACGCTGGAGCTCCCAGAGGAAACACACATGAGCGTGGGAGGAGGCTGGAGCACCCAAAGGAAACATACACGAGCGTGGGATTAATCTGGAGCATCCAGAGGAAAAACACATGAGCGTGGGGAACGCTGGAGCACCCAGAGGAAACGCACACGAGCGTGGGAGGAGGCTGGAGCACCCAGAGGAAACGCACACGAGCGTGGGAGGAGGCTGGATACCCAGAGGAAACGCACACGAGCGTCGGATGAATCTGGAGCATCCAGAGGAAACACACATGAGCGTGGGGAAAGCTGAAGCACCCAGAGGAAACACTCACTAGCGTGGGAGGAATCTGGAGCACCCAGATGAAACACACACGAGCGTGGGAGAACACTGGAGCACCCAGAGGAAGCGCACACGTGCGTGGGACAACGCTGAAGCAACCAGACGAAACACACACGAGCGTGGGAGGAGGCTGGAGCACCCAGAGGAAACAGACGAGAGCGTGGGAGAACGTTGGAGCACCCCAAGAAAACACACACGAGCGTGGGAGGAGGCTGGAGCACCCAGAGGAATCGCACACGATTGTGGGAGTTGGCTGGAGCACCCAGAGGAAATGCACACGAGCGAGGGAGGAGGCTAGAGCACCCAGAGGAAACGCACACGAGCGTGGGAGGAATCTTGAGCACCCAGAGGAAACACACACGAGCGTGGGAGAACGTTGGAACACCCCCGAGGAAACACACATGAGCGTGGGAGGAGGCTGGAGCACTCAGAGGAAACGCACACGAGCGTGGGAGGAGGCTGGAGGACCCAGATGAAACGCACACAAGCGTGGGATGAATCTGGAGCATCCAGAGGAAAAACACATGAGCGTGGGGAACGCTGGAGCACCCAGAGGAAACGCAAATGAAAGAGGGACGAGGATGGAGCACTCAGAGGAAAAGCACACGAGCGTGGGAGGAATCTGGAGCACCCACAGGAAACACACACGACCATGGGAGGAGGCTGGAGCGCTCAGAGGAAACACACACGAGGGGGGGAGGAGGCTGGAGCACTCAGAGGAAACACACACGAGCGTGGGAGGAGGCTGGAGCACCCAGAGGAAACACACACGAGCGTGGAAGAACGTCGGAGCACCCCGAGGAAACACACATGAGCATGGGAGGAGGCTGGAGCACACAGAGGAGACACACACGAGCGCGGGAGGAGGCTGGAGCACCCAGAGGAAACGCACACGAGCGTGGGAGGAGGTTGGAGCACCCAGAGGAAACGCACACAAGCGTGGGATGAATCTGGAGCATCCAGAGGAAACACACATAAGCGTTGGAAACGCTGGAGCACCCAGAGGAAACGCACATGAGAGAGGGACGAGGATGGAGCAGCCAGAGGAAAAGCACACGAGCGTGGGAGGAATCTGGAGCACCCACAGGAAACACACACGACCATGGGAGGAGGCAGGAGCGCTTAGAGGAAATACACACTCGCGTGGGAGGAGGCTGGAGCACTCAGAGGAAACACACACGAGGGTGGGAGGAGGTTGGAGCACCCAAAGGAAACACACACGAGCATGGGAGGAGGCTGGAGCACCCAGAGGAAACACACACGAGCGTGGAAGAACATCGGAGCACCCCGAGGATACACACATGAGCGTGGGAGGAGGCTGGAGCACCCAGAGGAAACGCACACGAGCGTGGGAGGAGGCTGGAGGACCCAGATGAAACGCACACAAGCGTGGGATGAATCTGGAGCATCCAGAGGAAAAACAAATGAGCGTGGGGAACGCTGGAGCACCCAGAGGAAACGCACATGAAAGTGGGACGAGGATGGAGCACCCAGAGGAAAAGCACACGAGCGTGGGAGGAATCTGGAGCACCCACAGGAAACACACACGACCATGGGAGGAGGCTGGAGCGCTCAGAGGAAATACACACTCGCGTGGGAGGAGGCTGGAGCACTCAGAGGAAACACACACGAGGGTGGGAGGAGGCTTGAGCACCCAAAGGAAACACACACGAGCATGGGAGGAGGCTGGAGAACCCAGAGGAAACACACACGAGCGTGGAAGAACGTCGGAGCACCCCGAGGAAACACACATGAGCGTGGGAGGATGCTGGAGCACCCAGAGGAGACACACACGAGCGCGGGAGGAGGCTGGAGCACCCAGAGGAAACGCACACGAGCGTGGGAGGAGGCTGGAGCACACAGAGGTAACGCACACAAGCGTGTGATGAATCTGGAGCATCCAGAGGAAACACACATGAGCGTGGGGAACGCTGGAGCACCCAGAGGAAACGCACATGAGAGTGGGACGAGGATGGAGCACCTAGAGGAAAAGCACACGAGCGTGAGAGGAGGCTGGAGAAGCCAGAGGAAATGCACACGTGCGTGGGAGGAGGCTAGACCACCCAGAGGAAACGCACACGAGCGTGGGAGGAATCTGGAGCACCCAGAGGAAACACACACGACCATGGGAGGAGGCTGGAGCACTCAGAGGAAATACACACTCGCGTGGGAAGAGGCTGGAGCACCCAGAGGAAACACACACGAGCGTGAGAGGAATCTCGAGCACCCAGAGGAAATGCACATGAGAGTGGGAACATTCTGGAGCACCCAGAGGAAACACACACGAGCGTTGGAGAACGCTGGAGCTCCCAGAGGAAACACACATGAGCGTGGGAGGAGGCTGGAGCACCCAAAGGAAACATACACGAGCGTGGGATTAATCTGGAGCATCCAGAGGAAAAACACATGAGCGTGGGGAACGCTGGAGCACCCAGAGGAAACGCACACGAGCGTGGGAGGAGGCTGGAGCACCCAGAGGAAACGCACACGAGCGTGGGAGGAGGCTGGATACCCAGAGGAAACGCACACGAGCGTCGGATGAATCTGGAGCATCCAGAGGAAACACACATGAGCGTGGGGAAAGCTGAAGCACCCAGAGGAAACACACACGTGCGTGGGAGGAATCTAGATCACCCAGAGGAAACGCACATGAGAGTGGGAGGAGGCTGGAGCTCCCAGAGGAAACACTCACTAGCGTGGGAGGAATCTGGAGCACCCAGAGGAAACACACATGGAGCGTGGGAGAACACTGGAGCACACAGAGGAAACGCACACGAGCGTGGGAGGAGGCTGGAGCACCCAGAGGAAACGCACACGTGCGTGGGACAACGCTGAAGCAACCAGACGAAACACACACGAGCGTGGGAGAACGCTGGAGTACCCAGAGGAAACACACACGAGCGTGGGAGGAGGCTGGAGCACTCAGAGGAAACGCACACGAGCGTGGGAGGAGGCTGGAGGACCCAGATGAAACGCACACAAGCGTGGGATGAATCTGGAGCATCCAGAGGAAAAACACATGAGCGTGGGGAACGCTGGAGCACCCAGAGGAAACGCACATGAAAGGGGGACGAGGATGGAGCACCCAGAGGAAAAGCACACGAGCGTGGGAGGAATCTGGAGCACCCACAGGAAACACACAGGACCATGGGAGGAGGCTGGAGCGCTCAGAGGAAATACACACTCGCGTGGGAGGAGGCTGGAGCACTCAGAGGAAACACACACGAGGGTGGGAGGAGGCTGGAGCACTCAGAGGAAACACACACGAGCGTGGGAGGAGGCTGGAGCACCCAGAGGAAACACACACGAGCGTGGAAGAACGTCGGAGCACCCAGAGGAAACACACATGAGCATGGGAGGAGGCTGGAGCACACAGAGGAGACACACACGAGCGCGGGAGGAGGCTGGAGCACCCAGAGGAAACGCACACGAGCGTGGGATGAATCTGGAGCATCCGGAGGAAACACACATGAGCGTGGGAAACGCTGGAGCACCCAGAGGAAACGCACATGAGAGAGGGACGAGGATGGAGCAGCCAGAGGAAAAGCACACGAGCGTGGGAGGAATCTGGAGCACCCACAGGAAACACACACGACCATGGAGGAGGCAGGAGCGCTTAGAGGAAATACACACTCGCGTGGGAGGAGGCTGGAGCACTCAGAGGAAACACACACGAGGGTGGGAGGAGGCTGGAGCACCCAAAGGAAACACACACGAGCATGGGAGGAGGCTGGAGCACCCAGAGGAAACACACACGAGCGTGGAAGAACATCGGAGCACCCCGAGGATACACACATGAGCGTGGGAGAGGCTGGAGCACCCAGAGGAGACACACACGAGCGCGGGAGGAGGCTGAGCACCAGAGGAAACCGCACACGAGCATGGGAGGAGGCTGGAGCACCCAGAGGAAACGCACACAAGCGTGGGATGAATCTGGAGCATCCAGAGGAAACACACATGAGCGTGGGGAACGCTGGAGCACCCAGAGGAAACGCACGTGAGAGTGGGACGAGGATGGAGCACCCAGAGGAAAAGCACACGAGCGTGAGAGGAGGCTGGAGAAGCCAGAGAAATGCACACGAGCGTGGAGGAATCTGGAGCACCCAGAGGAAACACACACGACCATGGAGGAGGCTGGAGCACTCAGAGAAAATACACACTCGCGAGGGAGGAGGCTGGAGCACCCAGAGGAGACACACACGAGCGTGGGAGGAGACTGGAGCACCCAGAGGAAACGCACACGAGCGTGGGAGGAGGCTGGAGCACCCAGACGAAACGCACACGAGCGTGGGAGGAGGCTGGATACCCAGAGGAAACGCACACAAGCGTCGGATGAATCTGGAGCATCCAGAGGAAACACACATGAGCGTGGGGACGCTGGAGCCCCCAGAGGAAACACACACACGTGCGTGGGAGGAATCTAGAGCACCCAGAGGAAACGCACATGAGAGTGGAGGAGGCTGGAGCTCCCAGAGGAAACACTCACTAGCGTGGGAGGAATCTGGAACCACCCAGAGGAAACACACACGAGCGTGGGAGAACGCTGGAGCACACAGAGGAAACACACGCGAGCGTGGAGAATGCTGGAGCACCCAGAGGACACACACACGAGCGTGGGAGAACGCTGGAGCACCCCGAGGAAACACATGAGCGTGGGAGGAGGCTGGAGCACCCAGAGGAAACACACACGAGCGTGGGACAACGCTGGAGCACCCAGAGGAAACACACACGAGCGTGGGAGGAGGCTGGAGCATCCAGAGGAAACACACACGAGCGTGGGAGAACCGTCGGAGCACCCCGAGGAAACACACATGAGCGTGGGATGAGGCTGGGGCACCCAGAGGAAACGCACACGGGCGTGGGAGGAGGCTGGAGCACCCAGATGAAACGCACACAAGCGTGGGATGAATCTGGAGCATTCAGAGGAAACACACATGAGCGTGGGAACGCTGGAGCACCCAGAGGAAACGCACATGAGAGTGGAAGGAATCTGGAGCACCCAGAGGAAACGCACACGAGCGTGGGAGGAATCTGAGCACCCAGAGGAAGCACACACGACCATGGGAGGAGGCTGGAGCACTCAGAGGAAATACACACGAGCGTGGGAGGAGGCTGGAGCACCAGAGGAAACGCTCACGAGCGTGGGAGGAGGCTGGAGCACCCAGAGGAAACGCACACGAGCGTAGGAGGAATCTGGAGCACCCCGAGAAAACACATGAGCGTGGGAGGAGCATGGAGCACCCAGAGAAAGACACACGAGCGTGGGAGAACGCTGGAGCACCCAGAGGACCCACACACGAGCGTGGGAGAACGCTGATCACCCCGAGAAAACACATGAGCGTGGGAGGAGCCTGGAGCACCCAGAGGAAAGACACACGAGCGTGGGAGGAGGCTGGAGCACCCAGAGGAAATGCACACGAGTGTGGGAGGAGGCTGGAGCACACAGAGGAAACGCACACGATCGTGGGAGGAGGCTGGAGCACCCAGAGGAAACGCACACGTGCGTGGGGAACGCTGGAGCACCCAGAGGAAACGCACATGAGAGTGGAAGGAATCTGAGCACCCAGAGGAAACGCACACGAGCGTGGGAGGAATCTGGAGCACCCAGAGAAGCACAGACGACCAGTAGGGAGGAGGCTGGAGCACTCAGAGGAAATACACACGAGCGTGGAGGAGGCTGGAGCACCCAGACGAAACACACACGAGCGTGGGAGAATGCTGGAGCACCCAGAGGAAACATACAGGAGCGTGGAATAACGTCGGAGCCACCCCGAGGAAACACACATGAGCGTGGGAGGAGCTGGAGCACCCAGAGGAGACACACACGAGCGCGGGAGGAGGCTGGAGCACCCAGAGGAAACGCACACGAGCGTGGGAGGAGGCTGGAGCACACAGAGGAAACGCACACAAGCGTGGGATGAATCTGGAGCATCCAGAGGAAACACACATGAGCGTGGGGAACGCTGCAGCACCCAGAGAAACGCACATGAGAGTGGGACGAGGATGGAGCACCCAGAGGAAAAGCACACGAGCGTGAGAGGAGGCTGGAGAAGCCAGAGGAAATGCACACGTGCGTGGGAGGAGGCTAGAGCACCCAGAGGAAACGCACACGAGCGTGGGAGGAATCTGGAGCACCCAGAGGAAACACACACGACCATGGGAGAAGGCTGGAGCACTCAGAGGAAATACACACTCGCGTGGGAGGAGGCTGGAGCACCCAGAGGAAACACACACGAGCGTGAGAGGAATCTCCAGCACCCAGAGGAAATGCACATGAGAGTGGGAACAATCTGGAGCACCCAGAGGAAACACACACGAGCGTTGGAGAACGCTGGAGCTCCCAGAGGAAACACACATGAGCGTGGGAGGAGGCTGGAGCACCCAAAGGAAACGTACACGAGCGTGGGATTAATCTGGAGCATCCAGAAGAAAAACACATGAGCGTGGGGAACGCTGGAGCACCCAGAGGAAACGCACACGAGCGTGGGAGGAGGCTGGAGCACCCAGAGGAAACGCACACGAGCGTGGGAGGAGGCTGGGTACCCAGAGGAAACGCACACGAGCGTCGGATGAATCTGGAGCATCCAGACGAAACACACATGAACGTGGGAAAGCTGAAGCACCCAGAGGAAACACACACGTGCGTGGGAGGAATCTGGAGCACCCAGAGGAAACACACACGAGCGTGGGAGAACACTGGAGCACACAGAGGAAACGCACACGAGCGTGGGAGGAGGCTGGAGCACCCAGAGGAAACGCACACGTGCGTGGGACAACGCTGAAGCAACCAGACGAAACACACACGAGCGTGGGAGAACGCTGGAGCACCAGAGGAAACACACACGAGCGTGGGAGGAGGCTGGAGCACCCAGAAGAACAGACGCGAGCGTGGGAGAACGTTGGAGCACCCCAAGAAAACACACACGAGCGTGGAGGAGGCTGGAGCACCCAGAGGAATCGCACACGAGCGTGGGAGTTGGCTGGAGCACCCAGAGGAAATGCACACGAGCGAGGGAGGAGGCTAGAGCACCCAGAGGAAACGCACACGAGCGTGGGAGGAATCTTGAGCACCCAGAGGAAACACACACGAGCGTGGGAGAACGTTGGAGCACCCCGAGGAAACACACATGAGCGTGGGAGGAGGCTGGAGCACTCAGAGGAAACGCACACGAGCGTGGGAGGAGGCTGGAGGACCCAGATGAAACGCACACAAGCGTGGGATGAATCTGGAGCATCCAGAGGAAAAACACATGAGCGTGGGGAACGCTGGAGCACCCCGAGGAAACGCACATGAAAGAGGGACGAGGATGGAGCACCCAGAGGAAAAGCACACGAGCGTGGGAGGAATCTGGAGCACCCACAGGAAACACACAGGACCATGGGAGGAGGCTGGAGCGCTCAGAGGAAATACACACTCGCGTGGGAGGAGGCTGGAGCACTCAGAGGAAACACACACGAGGGTGGGAGGAGGCTGGAGCACTCAGAGGAAACACACACGAGCGTGGGAGGAGGCTGGAGCACCCAGAGGAAACACACACGAGCGTGGAAGAACGTCGGAGCACCCCGAGGAAACACACATGAGCATGGGAGGAGGCTGGAGCACACAGAGGAGACACACACGAGCGCGGGAGAGGCTGGAGCACCCAGAGGAAACGCACACGAGCGTGGGAGGAGGCTGGAGCACCCAGAGGAAACGCACACAAGCGTGGGATGAATCTGGAGCATCCGGAGGAAACACACATGAGCGTGGGAAACGCAGGAGCACCCAGAGGAAACGCACATGAGAGAGGGACGAGGATGGAGCAGCCAGAGGAAAAGCACACGAGCGTGGGAGGAATCTGGAGCACCCACAGGAAACACACACGACCATGGGAGGAGGCAGAGCGCTTAGAGGAAATACACACTCGCGTGGGAGGAGGCTGGAGCACTCAGAGGAAACACACACGAGGGTGGGAGGAGGCTGGAGCACCCAAAGGAAACACACACGAGCATGGGAGGAGGCTGGAGCACCCAGAGGAAACACACACGAGCGTGGAAGAACATCGGAGCACCCCGAGGATACACACATGAGCGTGGGAGGAGGCTGGAGCACCCAGAGGAGACACACACGAGCGCGGGAGGAGGCTGGAGCACCCAGAGGAAACGCACACGAGCATGGGAGGAGGCTGGAGCACCCAGAGGAAACGCACACAAGCGTGGGATGAATCTGGAGCATCCAGAGGAAACACACATGAGCGTGGGGAACGCTGGAGCACCCAGAGGAAACGCACGTGAGAGTGGGACGAGGATGGAGCACCCAGAGGAAAAGCACACGAGCGTGAGAGGAGGCTGGAGAAGCCAGAGGAAATGCACACGAGCGTGGGAGGAATCTGGAGCACCCAGAGGAAACACACACGACCATGGGAGGAGGCTGGAGCACTCAGAGAAAATACACACTCGCGAGGGAGGAGGCTGGAGCACCCAGAGGAGACACACACGAGCGTGGGAGGAGACTGGAGCACCCAGAGGAAACGCACACGAGCGTGGGAGGAGGCTGGAGCACCCAGACGAAACGCACACGAGCGTGGGAGGAGGCTGGATACCCAGAGGAAACGCACACAAGCGTCGGATGAATCTGGAGCATCCAGAGGAAACACACATGAGCGTGGGGAACGCTGGAGCCCCCAGAGGAAACACACACGTGCGTGGGAGGAATCTAGAGCACCCAGAGGAAATGCACATGAGAGTGGAGGAGGCTGGAGCTCCCAGAGGAAACACTCACTAGCGTGGGAGGAATCTGGAACACCCAGAGAAACACACACGAGCGTGGGAGAACGCTGGAGCACACAGAGGAAACACACGCGAGCGTGGGAGAATGCTGGAGCACCCAGAGGACACACACACGAGCGTGGGAGAACGCTGGAGCACCCCGAGGAAACACATGAGCGTGGAGGAGGCTGGAGCACCCAGAGGAAACACACACGAGCGTGGGACAACGCTGGAGCACCCAGAGGAAACACACACGAGCGTGGGAGGAGGCTGAGCATCCAGAGGAAACACACACGAGCGTGGGAGAACGTCGGAGCACCCCGAGGAAACACACATGAGCGTGGGATGAGGCTGGGGCACCCAGAGGAAACGCACACGGGCGTGGGAGGAGGCTGGAGCACCCAGATGAAACGCACACAGCGTGGGATGAATCTGGAGCATTCAGAGGAAACACACATGAGCGTGGGGAACGCTGGAGCACCCAGAGGAAACGCACATGAGAGTGGAAGGAATCTGGAGCACCCAGAGGAAACGCACACGAGCGTGGGAGGAATCTGGAGCACCCAGAGGAAGCACACACGACCATGGGAGGAGGCTGGAGCACTCAGAGGAAATACACACGAGCGTGGGAGGAGGCTGGAGCACCCAGAGGAAACGCTCACGAGCGTGGGAGGAGGCTGGAGCACCCAGAGGAAACGCACACGAGCGTAGGAGGAATCTGGAGCACCCCGAGAAAACACATGAGCGTGGGAGGAGCATGGAGCACCCAGAGGAAAGACACACGAGCGTGGGAGAACGCTGGAGCACCCAGAGGACCCACACACGAGCGTGGGAGAACGCTGGATCACCCCGAGAAAACACATGAGCGTGGGAGGAGCCTGGAGCACCCAGAGGAAAGACACACGAGCGTGGGAGGAGGCTGGAGCACCCAGAGGAAATGCACACGAGTGTGGGAGGAGGCTGGAGCACACAGAGGAAACGCACACGATCGTGGGAGGAGGCTGGAGCACCCAGAGGAAACGCACACGTGCGTGGGGAACGCTGGAGCACCCAGAGGAAACGCACATGAGAGTGGAAGGAATCTGGAGCACCCAGAGGAAACGCACACCGAGCGTGGGAGGAATCTGGAGCACCCAGAGGAAGCACACACGACCATGGAGGAGCTGGAGCACCCAAAGGAAACATACACGAGCGTGGGATTAATCTGGAGCATCCAGAAGAAAAACACATGAGCGTGGGGAACGCTGGAGCACCCAGAGGAAACGCACACGAGCGTGGGAGGAGGCTGGAGCACCCAGAGGAAACGCACACGAGCGTGGGAGGAGGCTGGATACCCAGAGGAAACGCACACGAGCGTCGGATGAATCTGGAGCATCCAGACGAAACACACATGAACGTGGGGAAAGCTGAAGCACCCAGAGGAAACACACACGTGCGTGGGAGGAATCTGGAGCACCCAGAGGAAACACACACGAGCGTGGGAGAACACTGGAGCACACAGAGGAAACGCACACGAGCGTGGGAGGAGGCTGGAGCACCCAGAGGAAACGCACACGTGCGTGGGACAACGCTGAAGCAACCAGACGAAACACACACGAGCGTGGGAGAACGCTGGAGCACCCAGAGGAAACACACACGAGCGTGGGAGGAGGCTGGAGCACCCAGAGGAAACAGACGCGAGCGTGGGAGAACGTTGGAGCACCCCAAGAAAACACACACGAGCGTGGGAGGAGGCTGGAGCACCCAGAGGAATCGCACACGAGCGTGGGAGTTGGCTGGAGCACCCAGAGGAAATGCACACGAGCGAGGGAGGAGGCTAGAGCACCCAGAGGAAACGCACACGAGCGTGGGAGGAATCTTGAGCACCCAGAGGAAACACACACGAGCGTGGGAGAACGTTGGAGCACCCCCGAGGAAACACACATGAGCGTGGGAGGAGGCTGGAGCACTCAGAGGAAACGCACACGAGCGTGGGAGGAGGCTGGAGGACCCAGATGAAACGCACACAAGCGTGGGATGAATCTGGAGCATCCAGAGGAAAAAACACATGAGCGTGGGGAACGCTGGAGCACCCCGAGGAAACGCACATGAAAGAGGGGAAACGCACATGAAAGAGGGACGAGGATGGAGCACCCAGAGGAAAAGCACACGAGCGTGGGAGGAATCTGGAGCACCCACAGGAAACACACAGGACCATGGGAGGAGGCTGGAGCGCTCAGAGGAAATACACACTCGCGTGGGAGGAGGCTGGAGCACTCAGAGGAAACACACACGAGGGTGGGAGGAGGCTGGAGCACTCAGAGGAAACACACACGAGCGTGGGAGGAGGCTGGAGAACCCAGAGGAAACACACACGAGCGTGGAAGAACGTCGGAGCACCCCGAGGAAACACACATGAGCATGGGAGGAGGCTGGAGCACACAGAGGAGACACACACGAGCGCGGGAGGAGGCTGGAGCACCCAGAGGAAACGCACACGAGCGTGGGAGGAGGCTGGAGCACACAGAGGAAACGCACATGAGAGAGGGACGAGGATGGAGCAGCCAGAGGAAAAGCACACGAGCGTGGGAGGAATCTGGAGCACCCACAGGAAACACACACGACCATGGGAGGAGGCAGGAGCGCTTAGAGGAAATACACACTCGCGTGGGAGGAGGCTGGAGCACTCAGAGGAAACACACACGAGGGTGGGAGGAGGCTGGAGCACCCAAAGGAAACACACACGAGCATGGGAGGAGGCTGGAGCACCCAGAGGAAACACACACGAGCGTGGAAGAACATCGGAGCACCCCGAGGATACACACATGAGCGTGGGAGGAGGCTGGAGCACCCAGAGGAAACGCACACGAGCGTGGGAGGAGGCTGGAGGACCCAGATGAAACGCACACAAGCGTGGGATGAATCTGGAGCATCCAGAGGAAAAACAAATGAGCGTGGGGAACGCTGGAGCACCCAAAGGAAACGCACATGAAAGTGGGACGAGGATGGAGCACCCAGAGGAAAAGCACACGAGCGTGGGAGGAATCTGGAGCACCCACAGGAAACACACACGACCATGGGAGGAGGCTGGAGCGCTCAGAGGAAATACACACTCGCGTGGGAGGAGGCTGGAGCACTCAGAGGAAACACACACGAGGGTCGGAGGAGGCTGGAGCACCCAAAGGAAACACACACGAGCATGGGAGGAGGCTGGAGAACCCAGAGGAAACACACACGAGCGTGGAAGAACGTCGGAGCACCCCGAGGAAACACACATGAGCGTGGGAGGATGCTGGAGCACCCAGAGGAGACACACACGAGCGCGGGAGGAGGCTGGAGCACCCAGAGGAAACGCACACGAGCGTGGGAGGAGGCTGGAGCACCCAGAGGAAACACACACGAGCGTGGAAGAACATCGGAGCACCCCGAGGATACACACATGAGCGTGGGAGGAGGCTGGAGCACCCAGAGGAGACACACACGAGCGCGGGAGGAGGCTGGAGCACCCAGAGGAAACGCACACGAGCATGGGAGGAGGCTGGAGCACCCAGAGGAAACGCACACGAGCGTGGGAGGAATCTGGAGCACCCAGAGGAAACACACACGACCATGGGAGGAGGCTGGAGCACTCAGAGAAAATACACACTCGCGAGGGAGGAGGCTGGAGCACCCAGAGGAGACACACACGAGCGTGGGAGGAGACTGGAGCACCCAGAGGAAACGCACACGAGCGTGGGAGGAGGCTGGAGCACCCAGACGAAACGCACACGAGCGTGGGAGGAGGCTGGATACCCAGAGGAAACGCACACAAGCGTCGGATGAATCTGGAGCATCCAGAGGAAACACACATGAGCGTGGGGAACGCTGGAGCCCCCAGAGGAAACACACACGTGCGTGGGAGAACGCTGGAGCACACAGAGGAAACACACGCGAGCGTGGGAGAATGCTGGAGCACCCAGAGGACACACACACGAGCGTGGGAGAACGCTGGAGCACCCCGAGGAAACACATGAGCGTGGGAGGAGGCTGGAGCACCCAGAGGAAACACACACGAGCGTGGGACAACGCTGGAGCACCCAGAGGAAACACACACGAGCGTGGGAGGAGGCTGGAGCATCCAGAGGAAACACACACGAGCGTGGGAGAACGTCGGAGCACCCCGAGGAAACACACATGAGCGTGGGATGAGGCTGGGGCACCCAGAGGAAACGCACACGGGCGTGGGAGGAGGCTGGAGCACCCAGATGAAACGCACACAAGCGTGGGATGAATCTGGAGCATTCAGAGGAAACACACATGAGCGTGGGGAACGCTGGAGCACCCAGAGGAAATACACACGAGCGTGGGAGGAGGCTGGAGCACCCAGAGGAAACGCTCACGAGCGTGGGAGGAGGCTGGAGCACCCAGAGGAAACGCACACGAGCGTAGGAGGAATCTGGAGCACCCCGAGAAAACATACAGGAGCGTGGAATAACGTCGGAGCACCCCGAGGAAACACACATGAGCGTGGGAGGAGGCTGGAGCACCCAGAGGAGACACACACGAGCGCGGGAGGAGGCTGGAGCACCCAGAGGAAACGCACACGAGCGTGGGAGGAGGCTGGAGCACTCAGAGGAAATACACACTCGCGTGGGAGGAGGCTGGAGCACCCAGAGGAAACGCACACGAGCGTGGGAGGAGGCTGGAGCACACAGAGGAAACGCACACAAGCGTGGGATGAATCTGGAGCATCCAGAGGAAACACACATGAGCGTGGGGAACGCTGCAGCACCCAGAGGAAACGCACATGAGAGTGGGACGAGGATGGAGCACCCAGAGGAAAAGCACACGAGCGTGAGAGGAGGCTGGAGAAGCCAGAGGAAATGCACACGTGCGTGGGAGGAGGCTAGAGCACCCAGAGGAAACGCACACGAGCGTGGGAGGAATCTGGAGCACCCAGAGGAAACACACACGACCATGGGAGGAGGCTGGAGCACTCAGAGGAAATACACACTCGCGTGGGAGGAGGCTGGAGCACCCAGAGGAAACACACACGAGCGTGAGAGGAATCTCCAGCACCCAGAGGAAATGCACATGAGAGTGGGAACATTCTGGAGCACCCAGAGGAAACACACACGAGCGTTGGAGAACGCTGGAGCTCCCAGAGGAAACACACATGAGCGTGGGAGGAGGCTGGAGCACCCAAAGGAAACATACACGAGCGTGGGATTAATCTGGAGCATCCAGAAGAAAAACACATGAGCGTGGGGAACGCTGGAGCACCCAGAGGAAACGCACACGAGCGTGGGAGGAGGCTGGAGCACCCAGAGGAAACGCACACGAGCGTGGGAGGAGGCTGGATACCCAGAGGAAACGCACACGAGCGTCGGATGAATCTGGAGCATCCAGACGAAACACACATGAACGTGGGGAAAGCTGAAGCACCCAGAGGAAACACACACGTGCGTGGGAGGAATCTGGAGCACCCAGAGGAAACACACACGAGCGTGGGAGAACACTGGAGCACACAGAGGAAACGCACACGAGCGTGGGAGGAGGCTGGAGCACCCAGAGGAAACGCACACGTGCGTGGGACAACGCTGAAGCAACCAGACGAAACACACACGAGCGTGGGAGAACGCTGGAGCACCCAGAGGAAACACACACGAGCGTGGGAGGAGGCTGGAGCACCCAGAGGAAACAGACGCGAGCGTGGGAGAACGTTGGAGCACCCCAAGAAAACACACACGAGCGTGGGAGTTGGCTGGAGCACCCAGAGGAAATGCACACGAGCGAGGGAGGAGGCTAGAGCACCCAGAGGAAACGCACACGAGCGTGGGAGGAATCTTGAGCACCCAGAGGAAACACACACGAGCGTGGGAGAACGTTGGAGCACCCCCGAGGAAACACACATGAGCGTGGGAGGAGGCTGGAGCACTCAGAGGAAACGCACACGAGCGTGGGAGGAGGCTGGAGGACCCAGATGAAACGCACACAAGCGTGGGATGAATCTGGAGCATCCAGAGGAAAAACACATGAGCGTGGGGAACGCTGGAGCACCCCGAGGAAACGCACATGAAAGAGGGACGAGGATGGAGCACCCAGAGGAAAAGCACACGAGCGTGGGAGGAATCTGGAGCACACACAGGAAACACACAGGACCATGGGAGGAGGCTGGAGCGCTCAGAGGAAATACACACTCGCGTGGGAGGAGGCTGGAGCACTCAGAGGAAACACAAACGAGGGTGGGAGGAGGCTGGAGCACTCAGAGGAAACACACACGAGCGTGGGAGGAGGCTGGAGAACCCAGAGGAAACACACACGAGCGTGGAAGAACGTCGGAGCACCCCGAGGAAACACACATGAGCATGGGAGGAGGCTGGAGCACACAGAGGAGACACACACGAGCGCGGGAGGAGGCTGGAGTACCCAGAGGAAACGCACACGAGCGTGGGAGGAGGCTGAAGCACACAGAGGAAACGCACATGAGAGAGGGACGAGGATGGAGCAGCCAGAGGAAAAGCACACGAGCGTGGGAGGAATCTGGAGCACCCACAGGAAACACACACGACCATGGGAGGAGGCAGGAGCGCTTAGAGGAAATACACACTCGCGTGGGAGGAGGCTGGAGCACTCAGAGGAAACACACACGAGGGTGGGAGGAGGCTGGAGCACCCAAAGGAAACACACACGAGCATGGGAGGAGGCTGGAGCACCCAGAGGAAACACACACGAGCGTGGAAGAACATCGGAGCACCCCGAGGATACACACATGAGCGTGGGAGGAGGCTGGAGCACCCAGAGGAAACGCACACGAGCGTGGGAGGAGGCTGGAGGACCCAGATGAAACGCACACAAGCGTGGGATGAATCTGGAGCATCCAGAGGAAAAACAAATGAGCGTGGGGAACGCTGGAGCCCCCAGAGGAAACACACACGTGCGTGGGAGGAATCTAGAGCACCCAGAGGAAACGCACATGAGAGTGGGAGGAGGCTGGAGCTCCCAGAGGAAACACTCACTAGCGTGGGAGGAATCTGGAACACCCAGAGGAAACACACACGAGCGTGGGAGAACGCTGGAGCACACAGAGGAAACACACGCGAGCGTGGGAGAATGCTGGAGCACCCAGAGGACACACACACGAGCGTGGGAGAACGCTGGAGCACCCCGAGGAAACACATGAGCGTGGGAGGAGGCTGGAGCACCCAGAGGAAACACACACGAGCGTGGGACAACGCTGGAGCACCCAGAGGAAACACACACGAGCGTGGGAGGAGGCTGGAGCATCCAGAGGAAACACACACGAGCGTGGGAGAACGTCGGAGCACCCCGAGGAAACACACATGAGCGTGGGATGAGGCTGGGGCACCCAGAGGAAACGCACACGGGCGTGGGAGGAGGCTGGAGCACCCAGATGAAACGCACACAAGCGTGGGATGAATCTGGAGCATTCAGAGGAAACACACATGAGCGTGGGGAACGCTGG
>NW_027274342.1:0-109434 GCF_030028105.1 Mobula birostris | reverse complement strand
CTCATACTCATGTGGGAAGTTAACCTAAGTTGTTCCAATTAGGTTTGCAGTCAGGACTTTAGACTACATTTGAAGTCTATACTACATATATGTCAAAGCATTCTATACACTGAGAAATCAACCTTTTTTATCTTCATGCTCACAGGTATGAAAAAACTTTCAGACATCTCAGAATCATGTGGGAAGTTAACCTAATTTGTTTCCATTAGGTTTGCAGTAAGTGCTTTGGTGTAAAATTGAAATGTATACTATTTGTATTGTCTAAGCATTGCATGCACTGAGATAACAACTTTTTTGTGTTGATGTGTACTGCCATGAAACAACATTCAACCTACTCATACTCATGTGGGAAGTTAACCTAAGTTGTTCCAATTAGGTTTGCAGTCAGGACTTTAGACTACATTTGAAGTCTATACTACATATATGTCAAAGCATTCTATACACTGAGAAATCAACCTTTTTTATCTTCATGCTCACAGGTATGAAAAAACTTTCAGACATCTCAGAATCATGTGGGAAGTTAACCTAAGGTGTTTCCATTAGGTTTGCAGTTAGTGCTTTGGTGTAAAATTGAGATGTATACCGTTTGTATTGTCTAAGCATTGCATGCACTGAGATAACAACTTCTTTGTGTTGACGTGGACAGCCATGAAACGACTTTCAAACTACTCATATTCATGTGGGAAGTTCACCTGAGGTGTTTCCATTAGGTTAGCAATCAGGACTTTTGAGTAGAATTGAAATGTATACTATTTGTATTGTAAAAGCATTGTATGCACTGAGAAAACAACTTTTTTGTCTTGATGTTCAGAGCCATAATACAACTTTCAAACAACTCAGAAACATGTGGGAAGTTAACCTAAGTTGTTTCCATTAGGTTTACAGCATGAACTTTGGTGTAAAATTGAAATGTATACTCTCTGTATTATCTAACCATTGTATGCCCTGAGTTAACAACTTTTTTGTGTTGATGTGTAGAGCCATGAGACAACTTCAAACAGCTCAGAAACATGTGGGAAGTTAACTTAATATGAATCCATCTTGTTTGCCCTCTGCATTTTGTTGGAAAATTCAAATGTATACCATCTTAATGTCAGAACATAGTATGCACTTAGAAAGTAACTTTTTTGTCTTGATGAACAGAGCCACGAAACAACTTTCAAACATCTCAGAATCATGTGGGAAGTTACCCTGAGGTGTTTCCATTAGGTTTGCAGTAAGTGCTTTGGTGTAAAATTGAAATGTATACTATTTGTATTGTCTAAGCATTGCATGCACTGAGATGAAAACTTTTTTGTGTTGATGTGTAGAGCCATGAGACAACTTTCCAACAGCTGAGAAACATGTGGGAAGTTAACTTAATATGCATCCATCTGGTTTGCCCTCTGCATTTTGTTGGAAAATTGAAATGTATACCATCTTAATGTCAGAACATAGTATGCACTGAGAAAGTAACTTTTTTGTATTGATGAACAGAGCCATGAAACAACTTACAGACATCTCAGAATCATGTGGGAAGTTAACCAAAGGTGTTTCCATTAGGATTGCAGTCAGAACTTTTGAGTACAGTTGAAATGAATACTACTTTTATGTCAAAGCATTCTATTCAATGAAAAATCAACTTTTTTATCTTTATGTTCACAGGTTTGAAACAACTTTCAGACATCTCAGAATCATGTGGGAAGTTACCCTGAGGTGTTTCCATTAGGTTTGCAGTAAGTGCTTTGGTGTAAAATTGAAATGTATACTATTTGTATTGTCTAAGCATTGCATGCACTAAGATAACAACTTCTTTGTGTTGACGTGTACAGCCATGAAACGACTTTTAAACTACTCATATTCATGTGGGAAGTTCACCTGAGGTGTTTCCATTAGGTTAGCAATCAGGACTTTTGAGTAGAATTGAAATGTATACTATTTGTATTGTAAAAGCATTGTATGCACTGAGAAAACAACTTTTTTGTCTTGATGTTCAGAGCCATAATACAACTTTCAAACAACTCAGAAACATGTGGGAAGTTAACCTAAGTTGTTTCCATTAGGTTTGCAGCATGTACTTTGGTGTAAAATTGAAATGTATACCATTTGTATTCTCTAAGCATTGCATGCACTGAGATAACAACTTTTTTGTGTTGATGTGTAGAGCCATGAGACAACTTTCAAACAGCTCAGAAACATGTGGGAAGGTAACTTAATCTGTATCCATCTAGTTTGCACTCTGCTTTTTGTTGGAAAATTGAAATTTATACCATCTTAATGTCAGAACATAGTATGCACTGAGAAAGTAACTTTTTGGTCTTGATGAACAGAGCCATGAAACAACTTTCAGACATCTCAGAATCATGTGGGAAGTTAACCTAATTTGTTTCCATTAGGTTTGCAGTAAGTGCTTTGGTGTAAAATTGAAATGTATACTATTTGTATTGTCTAAGCATTGCATGCACTGAGATAACAACTTTTTTGTGTTGATGTGTAGAGCCATGAGACAACTTTCAAACAGCTCTGAAACATGTGGGAAGGTAACTTAATATGTATCCATCTGGTTTGCACTCTGCATTTCGTTGGAAAATTGAAATGTATACCATCTTAATGTCAGAACATAGTATGCACTCAGAAGGTAACTTTTTTGTCTTGATGAATAGAGCCATGAAACAACTTTCAAACTACTCATAAACATGTGGGAAGTTAACCTAAGTTGTTTCCATTAGGTTTGCAGTGAGGACTTTAGAGTACATTTGAAATCTATACTACATTTATGTCAATGCATTCTATACACTGAGAAATCAACCTTTTTAATCTTCATGCTCACAGGTATGAAAAAACTTTCAGACATCTCAGAATCATGTGGGAAGTTAACCTAAGGTGTTTCCATTAGGTTTGCAGTAAGTGCTTTGGTGTAAAATTGAGATGTATACCGTTTGTATTGTCTAAGCATTGTATGCCCTGAGTTAAGAACTTTTCTGAGTTGATGTGTGGAGCCATGAGACAACTTTCAAACAGCTCAGAAACATGTGGGAGTTAACTTAATATGTATCCATCTGGTATGCACTCAGCATTTTGTTGGAAAATTGTAATGTATACCACCTTAATGTTAGAACATAGTATGCACTGAGAAAGTAACTTTCTTGCCTTGATGAACAGAGGCATGAAACAACTTTCAACCTACTCATACTCATGTGGGAAGTTAACCTAAGGTGTTTCCATTAGGTTTGCAGTAAGTGCTTTGGTGTAAAATTGAAATGTATACTATTTGTTTTGTCTAAGCATTGCATGCACTAAGATAACAACTTCTTTGTGTTGACGTGTACAGCCATGAAACGACTTTCAAACTACTCATATTCATGTGGGAAGTTCACCTGAGGTGTTTTCATTAGGTTAGCAATCAGGACTTTTGAGTAGAATTGAAATGTATACTATTTGTATTGTAAAAGCATTGTATGCACTGAGAAAACAACTTTTTTGTCTTGATGTTCAGAGCCATAATACAACTTTCAAACAACTCAGAAACATGTGGGAAGTTAACCTAAGTTGTTTCCATTAGGTTTGCAGCATGTACTTTGGTGTAAAATTGAAATGTATACTATCTGTATTATCTAACCATTGTATGCCCTGATTAACAACTTTTTTGTGTTGATGTGTAGAGCCATGAGACAACTTTCAAACAGCTCAGAAACATGTGGGAAGTTAACTTAATATGTATCCATCTGGTTTGCCCTCTGCATTTCGTTGGAAAATTGAAATGTATACCATCTTAATGTCAGAACATAGTATGCACTCAGAAAGTAACTTTTTTGTCTTGAAGAACAGAGCCATGAAACAATTTTCAGACATCTCAGAATCATGTGGGAAGTTAACCAAAGGTGCTTCCATTAGGATTGCAGTCAGGACTTTTGAGTACAATTGAAATGTATACTACTTTTATGTCAAAGCATTCTATTCACTGAGAAATCAACTTTTTTGTCTTTATGTTCACAGGTATGAAAGAACTTTCAGACATCTCAGAATCATGTGGGAAGTAAACCTAAGGTGTTTCCATTAGGTTTGCAGTAAGTGCTTTGGTGTAAAATTGAGATGTATACCAGTTGTATTATCTAACCATTGTATGCCCTGAGTTAACAACTTTTTTGTGTTGATGTGTAGAGCCATGAGACAACTTTCAAACAGCTCAGAAACATGTGGGAAGTTAACTTAATATGTATCCATCTGGTTTGCCCTCTGCATTTCGTTGGAAAATTGAAATGTATACCATCTTAATGTCAGAACATAGTATGCACTCAGAAAGTAACTTTTTTGTCTTGATGAACAGAGCCATGAAACAACTTTCAGACATCTCAGAATCATGTGGGAAGTTAACCAAAGGTGCTTCCATTAGGATTGCAGTCAGGACTTTTGAGTACAATTGAAATGTATACTACTTTTATGTCAAAGCATTCTATTCACTGAGAAATCAACTTTTTTGTCTTTATGTTCACAGGTATGAAAGAACTTTCAGACATCTCAGAATCATGTGGGAAGTAAACCTAAGGTGTTTCCATTAGGTTTGCAGTAAGTGCTTTGGTGTAAAATTGAGATGTATACCAGTTGTATTGTCTAAGCATTGTCTGCCCTGAGTTAACAACTTTTTTCTGTTGATGTGTGGAGCCATGAGACAACTTTCAAACAGCTCAGAAACATGTGGGAAGTTAACTTAATATGTATCCATCTGGTTTGCACTCTGCATTTTGTTGGAAAATAGTAATGTATACCACCTTAACGTTAGAACAAAGTATGCACTGAGAAAGTAAGTTTTTTGTCTTGATGAACAGAGGCATGAAACAACTTTCAAACTACTCATAATCATGTGGGAAGTTAACCTAAGGTGTTTCCATTAGGGTTGCAATCAGGACTTTTGAGTAGAATTGAAATGTATACTATTTGTATTGTAAAAGCATTGTATGCACTGAGAAAACAACTTTTTTGTCTTGATGTTCAGAGCCATAATACAACTTGCAAACAACTCAGAAACATTTGGGAAGTTAACCTAAGTTGTTTCCATTAGTTTTGCAGCATGTACTTTGGTGTAAAATTGAAATGTATACTCTATGTATTATCTAACCATTGTATGCCCTGAGTTAACAACTTTTTTGTGTTGATGTGTAGAGCCATGAGACAACTTTCAAACAGCTCAGAAACATGTGGGAAGGTAACTTAATATGTATCCATCTGGTTTGCACTCTGCATTTTGTTGGAAAATTGAAATTTATACCATCTTAATGTCAGAACATAGTATGCACTGAGAAAGTAACTTTTTTGTCTTGATGAATAGAGCCATGAAACAACTTTCAGACATCTCAGAATCATGTGGGAAGTTAACCTAAGTTGTTTCCATTAGGTTTGCAGCATGTACTTTGGTGTAAAATTGAAATGTATACTCTATGTATTATCTAACCATTGTATGCCCTGAGTTAACAACTTTTTTGTGTTGATGTGTAGAGCCATGAAACAACTTTCAAACTACTCATAAACATGTGGGAAGTTAACCTAAGGTGTTTCCATTAGGTTTGCAGTCAGGACTTTTGAGTACAATTGAAATGTATACTACATTTATGTCAAAGCATTCTATTCACTGAGAAATCAACTTTTTTGTCTTTATGTTCACAGGTATGAAAGAACTTTCAGACATCTCAGAATCATGTGGGAAGTAAATCTAAGGTGTTTCCATTAGGTTTGCAGTAAGTGCTTTGGTGTAAAATTGAGATGTATACCAGTTGTATTGTCTAAGCATTGTCTGCCCTGAGTTAACAACTTTTTTCTGTTGATGTGTGGAGCCATGAGACAACTTTCAAACAGCTCAGAAACATGTGGGAAGTTAACATAATATGTATCCATCTGGTTTGCACTCTGCATTTTGTTGGAAAATTGTAATGTATACCACCTTAACGTTAGAACATAGTATGCACTGAGAAAGTAACTTTTTTGTCTTGATGAACAGAGGCATGAAACAACTTTCAAACTACTCATACTCATGTGGGAAGTTAACCTAAGGTGTTTCCATTAGGTTTGCAGTAAGTGCTTTGGTGTAAAATTGAAATGTATACTATTTGTATTGTCTAAGCATTGCATGCACTGAGATAACAACTTTTTTGTGTTGATGTGTAGAGCCATGAGACAACTTTTAAACAGCTCAGAAACATGTGGGAAGGAAACTTAATATGTATCCATCTGGTTTGCACTCTGCATTTTGTTGGAAAATTGAAATTTATACCATCTTAATGTCAGAACATAGTAAGCACTGAGAAAGTAACTTTTTTGTCTTGATGAATAGAGCCATGAAACAACTTTCAGAGATCTCAGAATCATGTGGGAAGTTAACCTAATTTGTTTCCATTAGGTTTGCAGTAAGTGCTTTGGTGTAAAATTGAAATGTATACTATTTGTATTGTCTAAGCATTGCATGCACTGAGATAAAAAATTTTTTTGTGTTGATGTGTACAGACATGAAACAACTTTCAAACAACTCATAAACATGTGGGAAGTTAACCTAAGTTGTTTCCATTAGGTTTGCAGTCAGGACTTTAGAGTACATTTGAAATGTATACTACATTTATGTCAAAGCATTCTATACACTGAGAAATCAACCTTTTTTATCTTCATGTTCACAGGTATGAAAAAACTTTCAGACATCTCAGAATCATGTGTGAAGTTAACCTGAGGTGTTTCCATTAGGTTTGCAGTAAGTGCTTTGGCGTAACATTGAGATGTATACCGTTTGTATTGTCTAAGCATTGTATGCCCTGAGTTAAGAACTTTTTTGTGTTGATGTGTGGAGCCATGAGACAACTTTCAAACAGCTCAGAAACATGTGGGAAGTTAACTTAATATGAATCCATCTTGTTTGCTCTCTGCATTTTGTTGGAAAATTGAAATTTATACCATCTTAATGTCAGAACATAGTATGCACTGAGAAAGTAACTTTTTTGTCTTGATGAATAGAGCCATGAAACAACTTTCAGACATCTCAGAATCATGTGGGAAGTTAACGTAATTTGTTTGCATTAGGTTTGCAGTAAGTGCTTTGGTGTAAAATTGAAATGTATACTATTTGTATTGTCTAAGTATTGCATGCACTGAGATAACAACTTTTTTGTGTTGATGTGTAGAGCCATGAGACAACTTTCAAACAGCTCAGAAACACGTGGGAAGGTAACTTAATATGTATCCATCTGGTTTGCACTCTGCATTTTGTTGGAAAATTGAAATTTATACCATCTTAATGTCAGAACATAGTATGCACTGAGAAAGTAACTTTTTTGTCTTGATGAATAGAGCCATGAAACAACTTTCAGACATCTCAGAATCATGTGGGAAGTTAACCAAAGGTGTTTCCATTAGGTTTGCAGTAAGTGCTTTGGTGTAAAATTGAAATGTATACTATTTGTATTGTCTAAGCATTGCATGCACTGAGATAACAACTCTTTTGTGTTGATGTGTACAGCCATGAAACAACATTCAACCTACTCATACTCATGTGGGAAGTTAACCTAAGTTGTTCCAATTAGGTTTGCAGTCAGGACTTTAGACTACATTTGAAGTCTATACTACATATATGTCAAAGCATTCTATACACTGAGAAATCAACCTTTTTTATCTTCATGCTCACAGGTATGAAAAAACTTTCAGACATCTCAGAATCATGTGGGAAGTTAACCTAAGGTGTTTCCATTAGGTTTGCAGTTAGTGCTTTGGTGTAAAATTGAGATGTATACCAGTTGTGTTGTCTAAGCATTGTCTGCCCTGAGTTAACAACTTTTTTCTGTTGATGTGTGGAGCCATGAGACAACTTTCAAACAGCTCAGAAACATGTGGGAAGTTAACTTAATATGTATCCATCTGGTTTGCACTCTGCATTTTGTTGGAAAATTGAAATGCATACCATCTTAATGTCGGAACATAGTATGCACTGAGAAAGTAAGTTTTTTGTCTTCATGAACAGAGGCATGAAACAACTTTCAACCTACTCATACTCATGTGGGAACTAAACTAAGGTGTTTGCATTAGGTTTGCAGTAAGTGCTTTGGTGTAAAATTGAAATGTATACTATTTGTATTGTCTAAGCATTGCATGCACTGAGATGAAAACTTTTTTGTGTTGATGTGTAGAGCCATGAGACAACTTTCAAACAGCTGAGAAACATGTGGGAAGTTAACTTAATATGCATCCATCTGGTTTGCCCTCTGCATTTTGTTGGAAAATTGAAATGTATACCATCTTAATGTCAGAACATAGTATGCACTGAGAAAGTAACTTTTTTGCCTTGATGAACAGAGGCATGAAACAACTTTCAACCTACTCATACTCATGTGGGAAGTTAACCTAAGGTGTTTCCATTAGGTTTGCAGTAAGTGCTTTGGTGTAAAATTGAAATGTATACTATTTGTATTGTCTAAGCATTGCATGCACTAAGATAACAACTTCTTTGTGTTCACGTGTACAGCCATGAAACGACTTTCAAACTACTCATATTCATGTGGGAAGTTCACCTGAGGTGTTTCCATTAGGTTAGCAATCAGGACTTTTGAGTAGAATTGAAATGTATACTATTTGTATTGTAAAAGCATTGTATGCACTGAGAAAACAACTTTTTTGTCTTGATGTTCAGAGCCATAATACAACTTTCAAACAACTCAGAAACATGTGGGAAGTTAACCTAAGTTGTTTCCATTAGGTTTGCAGCATGTACTTTGGTGTAAAATTGAAATGTATACTATCTGTATTATCTAACCATTGTATGCCCTGAGTTAACAACTTTTTTGTGTTGATGTGTAGAGCCATGAGACAACTTTCAAACAGTTCAGAAACATGTAGGAAGTTAACTTAATATGTATCCATCTGGTTTGCACTCTGCATTTCGTTGGAAAATTGAAATGTATACCATCTTAATGTCAGAACATAGTATGCACTCAGAAAGTAACTTTTTTGTCTTGATGAACAGAGCCATGAAACAACTTTCAGACATCTCAGAATCATGTGGGAAGTTAACCAAAGGTGCTTCCATTAGGATTGCAGTCAGGACTTTTGAGTACAATTGAAATGTATACTACTTTTATGTCAAAGCATTCTATTCACTGAGAAATCAACTTTTTTGTCTTTATGTTCACAGGTATGAAAGAACTTTCAGACATCTCAGAATCATGTGGGAAGTAAACCTAAGGTGTTTCCATTAGGTTTGCAGTAAGTGCTTTGGTGTAAAATTGAGATGTATACCAGTTGTATTGTCTAAGCATTGTCTGCCCTGAGTTAACAACTTTTTTCTGTTGATGTGTGGAGCCATGAGACAACTTTCAAACAGCTCAGAAACATGTGGGAAGTTAACTTAATATGTATCCATCTGGTTTGCACTCTGCATTTTGTTGGAAAATAGTAATGTATACCACCTTAACGTTAGAACAAAGTATGCACTGAGAAAGTAAGTTTTTTGTCTTGATGAACAGAGGCATGAAACAACTTTCAAACTACTCATAATCATGTGGGAAGTTAACCTAAGGTGTTTCCAGTAGGGTTGCAATCAGGACTTTTGAGTAGAATTGAAATGTATACTATTTGTATTGTAAAAGCATTGTATGCACTGAGAAAACAACTTTTTTGTCTTGATGTTCAGAGCCATAATACAACTTGCAAACAACTCAGAAACATTTGGGATGTTAACCTAAGTTGTTTCCATTAGTTTTGCAGCATGTACTTTGGTGTAAAATTGAAATGTATACTCTATGTATTATCTAACCATTGTATGCCCTGAGTTAACAACTTTTTTGTGTTGATGTGTAGAGCAATGAGACAACTTTCAAACAGCTCAGAAACATGTGGGAAGGTAACTTAATATGTATCCATCTGGTTTGCACTCTGCATTTTGTTGGAAAATTGTAATGTATACCACCTTAATGTTAGAACATAGTATGCACTGAGAAAGTAACTTTTTTGTCTTGATGAACAGAGGCATGAAACAACTTTCAGACATCTCAGAATCATGTGGGAAGTTAACCTAATTTGTTTCCATTAGGTTTGCAGTAAGTGCTTTGGTGTATAATTGAAATGTATACTATTTGTATTGTCTAAGCATTGCATGCACTGAGATAACAACTTTTTTGTGTTGATGTGTACTGCCATGAAACAACTTTCAAACTACTCATAAACATGTGGGAAGTTAACCTAAGTTGTTTCCATTAGGTTTGCAGCATGTACTTTGGTGTAAAATTGAAATGTATACTCTATGTATTATCTAGCCATTGTATGCCCTGAGTTAACAACTTTTTTGTGTTGATATGTACAGCCATGAGACAACTTTCAAACAGCTCAGAAACATGTGGGAAGGTAACTTAATATGTATCCATCTGGTTTGCACTCTGCATTTTGTTGGAAAATTGAAATTTATACCATCTTAATGTCAGAACATAGTATGCACTGAGAAAGTAACTTTTTTGTCTTGATGAATAGAGCCATGGAACAACCTTCAGACATCTCAGAATCATGTGGGAAGTTAACCAAAGGTGCTTCCATTAGGATTGCAGTCAGGACTTTTGAGTACAATTGAAATGTATACTACTTTTATGTCAAAGCATTCTATTCACTGAGAAATCAACTTTTTTATCTTTATGTTCACAGGTTTGAAACAACTTTCAGACATCTCAGAATCAGGTGGGAAGTTAACCTAAGGTGTTTCCATTAGGTTTGCAGCATGTACTTTGGTGTAAAATTGAAATGTATACTCTCTGTATTATCTAACCATTGTATGCCCTCAGTTAAAAACTTTTTTGTGTTGATGTGTAGAGCCATGAGACAACTTTCAAACAGCTCAGAAACATGTGGGAAGTTAACTTAATATGAATCCATCTTGTTTGCCCTCTGCATTTTGTTGGAAAATTCAAATGTATACCAACTTAATGTCAGAACATAGTATGCATTGAGAAAGTAACTTTTTTGTCTTGATGAACAGAGCCATGAAACAACTTTCAAACATCTCAGAATCATGTGGGAAGTTACCCTGAGGTGTTTCCATTAGGTTTGCAGTAAGTGCTTTGGTGTAAAATTGAAATGTATACTATTTGTATTGTCTAAGCATTGCATGCACTGAGATAACAACTTTTTTGTGTTGATGTGTGCAGCCATGAAACAACTTTCAAACTACTCATAAACATGAGGGAAGTTAACCTAAGTTGTTTCCATTAGGTTTGCAGTCAGGACTTTAGAGTACATTTGAAATCTATACTACATTTATGTCAAAGCATTCTATACACTGAGAAATCAACCTTTTTTATCTTCATGTTCACAGGTATGAAACAACTTTCAGACATCTCAGAATCATGTGGGATGTTAACCTAAGGTGTTTCCATTAGGTTTGCAGTAAGTGCTTTGGTGTAAAATTGAGATGTATACCATTTGTATTGTCTAAGCATTGTATGCCCTGAGTTAACAACTTTTTTGTGTTGATGTGTGGAGCCATGAGACAACGTTCAAACAGCTCAGAAACATGTGGGAAGTTAACTTAATATGTATCCATCTGGTTTGCACTCTGCATTTTGTTGGTAATTTGAAATGTATACCACCTTAATGTCAGAACATAGTATGCACTGAGAAAGTAACTTTTTTGTCTTGATGAACAGAGGCATGAAACAACTTTCAACCTACTCATACTCATGTGGGAAGTTAACCTAAGGTGTTTCCATTAGGTTTGCAGTAAGTGCTTTGGTGTAAAATTGAAATGTATACCATTTGTATTCTCTAAGCATTGCATGCACTGAGATAACAACTTTTTTGTGTTGATGTGTAGAGCCATGAGACAACTTTCAAACAGCTCAGAAACACGTGGGAAGGTAAGTTAATCTGTATCCATCTAGTTTGCACTCTGCTTTTTGTTGGAAAATTGAAATTTATACCATCTTAATGTCAGAACATAGTATGCACTGAGAAAGTAACTTTTTTGTCTTGATGAATAGAGCCATGAAACAACTTTCAGACATCTCAGAATCATGTGGGAAGTTAACCTAATTTGTTTCCATTAGGTTTGCAGTAAGTGCTTTGGTGTAAAATTGAAATGTATACTATTTGTATTGTCTAAGCATTGCATGCACTAAGATAACAACTTCTTTGTGTTGACATGTACTGCCATGAAACGACTTTCAAACAACTCATATTCATGTGGGAAGTTCACCTGTGGTGTTTCCATTAGGTTAGCAATCAGGACTTTTGAGTAGAATTGAAATGTATACTATTTGTATTGTAAAAGCATTGTATGCACTGAGAAAACAACTTTTTTGTCTTGATGTTCAGAGCCATAATACAACTTTCAAACAACTCAGAAACATGTGGGAAGTTAACCTAAGTTGTTTCCATTAGGTTTGCAGCATGTACTTTGGTGTAAAATTGAAATGTATACTATCTGTATTATCTAACCATTGTATGCCCTGAGTTAACAACTTTTTTGTGTTGATGTGTAGAGCCATGAGACAACTTTCAAACAGCTCAGAAACATGTGGGAAGTTAACTTAATATGTATCCATCTGGTTTGCACTCTGCATTTTGTTGGAAAATTGTAATGTATACCACCTTAACGTTGGAACATAGTATGCACTGAGAAAGTAACTTTTTTGTCTTGATGAACAGAGGCATGAAACAACTTTCAACCTACTCATACTCATGTGGGAAGTTAACCTAAGGTGTTTCCATTAGGTTTGCAGTAAGTGCTTTGGTGAAAAATTGAAATGTATACTATTTGTATTGTCTAAGGATTGCATGCACTGAGATAACAACTTTTTTGTGTTGATGTGTAGAGCCATGAGACAACTTTTAAACAGCTCAGAAACATGTGGGAAGGAAACTTAATATGTATCCATCTGGTTTGCACTCTGCATTTTGTTGGAAAATTGAAATTTATACCATCTTAATGTCAGAACATAGTATGCACTGAGATAAAAACTTTTTTGTGTTGATGTGTACAGACATGAAACAACTTTCAAACAACTCATAAACATGTGGGAAGTTAACCTAAGTTGTTTCCATTAGGTTTGCAGTCAGGACTTTAGAGTACATTTGAAATGTATACTACATTTATGTCAAAGCATTCTATACACTGAGAAATCAACCTTTTTTATCTTCATGTTCACAGGTATGAAAAAACTTTCAGACATCTCAGAATCATGTGGGAAGTTAACCTGAGGTGTTTCCATTAGGTTTGCAGTAAGTGCTTTGGCGTAAAATTGAGATGTATACCGTTTGTATTGTCTAAGCATTGTATGCCCTGAGTTAAGAACTTTTTTGTGTTGATGTGTGGAGCCATGAGACAACTTTCAAACAGCTCAGAAACATGTGGGAAGTTAACTTAATATGTATCCATCTGGTTTGCACTCTGCATTTTGTTGGAAAATTGTAATGTATACCACCTTAATGTTAGAACATAGTATGCACTGAGAAAGTAACTTTTTTGTCTTGATGAACAGAGGCATGAAACAACTTTCAGACATCTCAGAATCATGTGGGAAGTTAACCTAATTTGTTTCCATTAGGTTTGCAGTAAGTGCTTTGGTGTATAATTGAAATGTATACTATTTGTATTGTCTAAGCATTGCATGCACTGAGATAACAACTTTTTTGTGTTGATGTGTACTGCCATGAAACAACTTTCAAACTACTCATAAACATGTGGGAAGTTAACCTAAGTTGTTTCCATTAGGTTTGCAGCATGTACTTTGGTGTAAAATTGAAATGTATACTCTATGTATTATCTAGCCATTGTATGCCCTGAGTTAACAACTTTTTTGTGTTGATATGTACAGCCATGAGACAACTTTCAAACAGCTCAGAAACATGTGGGAAGGTAACTTAATATGTATCCATCTGGTTTGCACTCTGCATTTTGTTGGAAAATTGAAATTTATACCATCTTAATGTCAGAACATAGTATGCACTGAGAAAGTAACTTTTTTGTCTTGATGAATAGAGCCATGGAACAACCTTCAGACATCTCAGAATCATGTGGGAAGTTAACCAAAGGTGCTTCCATTAGGATTGCAGTCAGGACTTTTGAGTACAATTGAAATGTATACTACTTTTATGTCAAAGCATTCTATTCACTGAGAAATCAACTTTTTTATCTTTATGTTCACAGGTTTGAAACAACTTTCAGACATCTCAGAATCAGGTGGGAAGTTAACCTAAGGTGTTTCCATTAGGTTTGCAGCATGTACTTTGGTGTAAAATTGAAATGTATACTCTCTGTATTATCTAACCATTGTATGCCCTCAGTTAAAAACTTTTTTGTGTTGATGTGTAGAGCCATGAGACAACTTTCAAACAGCTCAGAAACATGTGGGAAGTTACCCTGAGGTGTTTCCATTAGGTTTGCAGTAAGTGCTTTGGTGTAAAATTGAAATGTATACTATTTGTATTGTCTAAGCATTGCATGCACTGAGATAACAACTTTTTTGTGTTGATGTGTGCAGCCATGAAACAACTTTCAAACTACTCATAAACATGAGGGAAGTTAACCTAAGTTGTTTCCATTAGGTTTGCAGTCAGGACTTTAGAGTACATTTGAAATCTATACTACATTTATGTCAAAGCATTCTATACACTGAGAAATCAACCTTTTTTATCTTCATGTTCACAGGTATGAAACAACCTTCAGACATCTCAGAATCATGTGGGATGTTAACCTAAGGTGTTTCCATTAGGTTTGCAGTAAGTGCTTTGGTGTAAAATTGAGATGTATACCATTTGTATTGTCTAAGCATTGTATGCCCTGAGTTAACAACTTTTTTGTGTTGATGTGTGGAGCCATGAGACAACGTTCAAACAGCTCAGAAACATGTGGGAAGTTAACTTAATATGTATCCATCTGGTTTGCACTCTGCATTTTGTTGGTAATTTGAAATGTATACCACCTTAATGTCAGAACATATTATGCACTGAGAAAGTAACTTTTTTGTCTTGATGAACAGAGGCATGAAACAACTTTCAACCTACTCATACTCATGTGGGAAGTTAACCTAAGGTGTTTCCATTAGGTTTGCTGTAAGTGCTTTGGTGTAAAATTGAAATGTATACCATTTGTATTCTCTAAGCATTGCATGCACTGAGATAACAACTTTTTTGTGTTGATGTGTAGAGCCATGAGACAACTTTCAAACAGCTCAGAAACACGTGGGAAGGTAAGTTAATCTGTATCCATCTAGTTTGCACTCTGCTTTTTGTTGGAAAATTGAAATTTATACCAT
This sequence comes from Mobula birostris, assembly GCF_030028105.1. Lineage (NCBI taxonomy): Eukaryota > Metazoa > Chordata > Chondrichthyes > Myliobatiformes > Myliobatidae > Mobula > Mobula birostris. Next base: position 94,189 of record NW_027274342.1, on the reverse strand, counting down.
CTTAATGTCAGAACATAGTATGCACTGAGAAAGTAACTTTTTTGTCTTGATGAATAGAGCCATGAAACAACTTTCAGACATCTCAGAATCATGTGGGAAGTTAACCTAATTTGTTTCCATTAGGTTTGCAGTAAGTGCTTTGGTGTAAAATTGAAATGTATACTATTTGTATTGTCTAAGCATTGCATGCACTAAGATAACAACTTCTTTGTGTTGACATGTACTGCCATGAAACGACTTTCAAACAACTCATATTCATGTGGGAAGTTCACCTGTGGTGTTTCCATTAGGTTAGCAATCAGGACTTTTGAGTAGAATTGAAATGTATACTATTTGTATTGTAAAAGCATTGTATGCACTGAGAAAACAACTTTTTTGTCTTGATGTTCAGAGCCATAATACAACTTTCAAACAACTCAGAAACATGTGGGAAGTTAACCTAAGTTGTTTCCATTAGGTTTGCAGCATGTACTTTGGTGTAAAATTGAAATGTATACTATCTGTATTATCTAACCATTGTATGCCCTGAGTTAACAACTTTTTTGTGTTGATGTGTAGAGCCATGAGACAACTTTCAAACAGCTCAGAAACATGTGGGAAGTTAACTTAATATGTATCCATCTGGTTTGCACTCTGCATTTTGTTGGAAAATTGTAATGTATACCACCTTAACGTTGGAACATAGTATGCACTGAGAAAGTAACTTTTTTGTCTTGATGAACAGAGGCATGAAACAACTTTCAACCTACTCATACTCATGTGGGAAGTTAACCTAAGGTGTTTCCATTAGGTTTGCAGTAAGTGCTTTGGTGAAAAATTGAAATGTATACTATTTGTATTGTCTAAGGATTGCATGCACTGAGATAACAACTTTTTTGTGTTGATGTGTAGAGCCATGAGACAACTTTTAAACAGCTCAGAAACATGTGGGAAGGAAACTTAATATGTATCCATCTGGTTTGCACTCTGCATTTTGTTGGAAAATTGAAATTTATACCATCTTAATGTCAGAACATAGTATGCACTGAGATAAAAACTTTTTTGTGTTGATGTGTACAGACATGAAACAACTTTCAAACAACTCATAAACATGTGGGAAGTTAACCTAAGTTGTTTCCATTAGGTTTGCAGTCAGGACTTTAGAGTACATTTGAAATGTATACTACATTTATGTCAAAGCATTCTATACACTGAGAAATCAACCTTTTTTATCTTCATGTTCACAGGTATGAAAAAACTTTCAGACATCTCAGAATCATGTGCGAAGTTAACCTGAGGTGTTTCGATTAGGTTTGCAGTAAGTGCTTTGGCGTAAAATTGAGATGTATACCGTTTGTATTGTCTAAGCATTGTATGCCCTGAGTTAAGAACTTTTTTGTGTTGATGTGTGGAGCCATGAGACAACTTTCAAACAGCTCAGAAACATGTGGGAAGTTAACTTAATATGTATCCATCTGGTTTGCACTCTGCATTTTGTTGGAAAATTGTAATGTATACCACCTTAATGTTAGAACATAGTATGCACTGAGAAAGTAACTTTTTTGTCTTGATGAACAGAGGCATGAAACAACTTTCAGACATCTCAGAATCATGTGGGAAGTTAACCTAATTTGTTTCCATTAGGTTTGCAGTAAGTCCTTTGGTGTATAATTGAAATGTATACTATTTGTATTGTCTAAGCATTGCATGCACTGAGATAACAACTTTTTTGTGTTGATGTGTACTGCCATGAAACAACTTTCAAACTACTCATAAACATGTGGGAAGTTAACCTAAGTTGTTTCCATTAGGTTTGCAGCATGTACTTTGGTGTAAAATTGAAATGTATACTCTATGTATTATCTAGCCATTGTATGCCCTGAGTTAACAACTTTTTTGTGCTGATATGTACAGCCATGAGACAACTTTCAAACAGCTCAGAAACATGTGGGAAGGTAACTTAATATGTATCCATCTGGTTTGCACTCTGCATTTTGTTGGAAAATTGAAATTTATACCATCTTAATGTCAGAACATAGTATGCACTGAGAAAGTAACTTTTTTGTCTTGATGAATAGAGCCATGGAACAACCTTCAGACATCTCAGAATCATGTGGGAAGTTAACCAAAGGTGCTTCCATTAGGATTGCAGTCAGGACTTTTGAGTACAATTGAAATGTATACTACTTTTATGTCAAAGCATTCTATTCACTGAGAAATCAACTTTTTTATCTTTATGTTCACAGGTTTGAAACAACTTTCAGACATCTCAGATTCAGGTGGGAAGTTAACCTAAGGTGTTTCCATTAGGTTTGCAGCATGTACTTTGGTGTAAAATTGAAATGTATACTCTCTGTATTATCTAACCATTGTATGCCCTCAGTTAAAAACTTTTTTGTGTTGATGTGTAGAGCCATGAGGCAACTTTCAAACAGCTCAGAAACATGTGGGAAGTTAACTTAATATGAATCCATCTTGTTTGCCCTCTGCATTTTGTTGGAAAATTCAAATGTATACCAACTTAATGTCAGAACATAGTATGCATTGAGAAAGTAACTTTTTTGTCTTGATGAACAGAGCCATGAAACAACTTTCAAACATCTCAGAATCATGTGGGAAGTTACCCTGAGGTGTTTCCATTAGGTTTGCAGTAAGTGCTTTGGTGTAAAATTGAAATGTATACTATTTGTATTGTCTAAGCATTGCATGCACTGAGATAACAACTTTTTTGTGTTGATGTGTGCAGCCATGAAACAACTTTCAAACTACTCATAAACATGAGGGAAGTTAACCTAAGTTGTTTCCATTAGGTTTGCAGTCAGGACTTTAGAGTACATTTGAAATCTATACTACATTTATGTCAAAGCATTCTATACACTGAGAAATCAACCTTTTTTATCTTCATGTTCACAGGTATGAAACAACTTTCAGACATCTCAGAATCATGTGGGATGTTAACCTAAGGTGTTTCCATTAGGTTTGCAGTAAGTGCTTTGGTGTAAAATTGAGATGTATACCATTTGTATTGTCTAAGCATTGTATGCCCTGAGTTAACAACTTTTTTGTGTTGATGTGTGGAGCCATGAGACAACGTTCAAACAGCTCAGAAACATGTGGGAAGTTAACTTAATATGTATCCATCTGGTTTGCACTCTGCATTTTGTTGGTAATTTGAAATGTATACCACCTTAATGTCAGAACATAGTATGCACTGAGAAAGTAACTTTTTTGTCTTGATGAACAGAGGCATGAAACAACTTTCAACCTACTCATACTCATGTGGGAAGTTAATCTAAGGTGTTTCCATTAGGTTTGCAGTAAGTGCTTTGGTGTAAAATTGAAATGTATACCATTTGTATTCTCTAAGCATTGCATGCACTGAGATAACAACTTTTTTGTGTTGATGTGTAGAGCCATGAGACAACTTTCAAACAGCTCAGAAACACGTGGGAAGGTAAGTTAATCTGTATCCATCTAGTTTGCACTCTGCTTTTTGTTGGAAAATTGAAATTTATACCATCTTAATGTCAGAACATAGTATGCACTGAGAAAGTAACTTTTTTGTCTTGATGAATAGAGCCATGAAACAACTTTCAGACATCTCAGAATCATGTGGGAAGTTAACCTAATTTGTTTCCATTAGGTTTGCAGTAAGTGCTTTGGTGTAAAATTGAAATGTATACTATTTGTATTGTCTAAGCATTGCATGCACTGAGATAACAACTTTTTTGTGTTGATGTGTAGAGCCATGAGACAACTTTCAAACAGCTCTGAAACATGTGGGAAGGTAACTTAATATGTATCCATCTGGTTTGCACTCTGCATTTTGTTGGAAAATTGAAATTTATACCATCTTAATGTCAGAACATAGTATGCACTGAGAAAGTAACTTTTTTGTCTTGATGAATAGAGCCATGAAACAACTTTCAAACTACTCATAAACAGGTGGGAAGTTAACCTAAGTTGTTTCCATTAGGTTTGCAGTCAGGACTGTAGAGTACATTTGAAATCTATACTACATTTACGTCAAAGCATTCTATACACTGAGAAATCAACCTTTTTAATCTTCATGCTCACAGGTATGAAAAAACTTTCAGACATCTCAGAATCATGTGGGAAGTTAACCTAAGGTGTTTCCATTAGGTTTGCAGTAAGTGCTTTGGTGTAAAATTGAGATGTATACCGTTTGTATTGTCTAAGCATTGTATGCCCTGAGTTAAGAACTTTTCTGAGTTGATGTGTGGAGCCATGAGACAGCTTTCAAACAGCTCAGAAACATGTGGGAGTTAACTTAATATGTATCCATCTGGTATGCACTCAGCATTTTGTTGGAAAATTGTAATGTATACCACCTTAATGTTAGAACATAGTATGCACTGAGAAAGTAACTTTTTTGCCTTGATGAACAGAGGCATGAAACAACTTTCAACCTACTCATACTCATGTGGGAAGTTAACCTAAGGTGTTTCCATTAGGTTTGCAGTAAGTGCTTTGGTGTAAAATTGAAATGTATACTATTTGTATTGTCTAAGCATTGCATGCACTAAGATAACAACTTCTTTGTGTTGACATGTACTGCCATGAAACGACTTTCAAACAACTCATATTCATGTGGGAAGTTCACCTGTGGTGTTTCCATTAGGTTAGCAATCAGGACTTTTGAGTAGAATTGAAATGTATACTATTTGTATTGTAAAAGCATTGTATGCACTGAGAAAACAACTTTTTTGTCTTGATGTTCAGAGCCATAATACAACTTTCAAACAACTCAGAAACATGTGGGAAGTTAACCTAAGTTGTTTCCATTAGGTTTGCAGCATGTACTTTGGTGTAAAATTGAAATGTATACTATCTGTATTATCTAACCATTGTATGCCCTGAGTTAACAACTTTTTTGTGTTGATGTGTAGAGCCATGAGACAACTTTCAAACAGCTCAGAAACATGTGGGAAGTTAACTTAATATGTATCCATCTGGTTTGCACTCTGCATTTTGTTGGAAAATTGTAATGTATACCACCTTAACGTTGGAACATAGTATGCACTGAGAAAGTAACTTTTTTGTCTTGATGAACAGAGGCATGAAACAACTTTCAACCTACTCATACTCATGTGGGAAGTTAACCTAAGGTGTTTCCATTAGGTTTGCAGTAAGTGCTTTGGTGAAAAATTGAAATGTATACTATTTGTATTGTCTAAGGATTGCATGCACTGAGATAACAACTTTTTTGTGTTGATGTGTAGAGCCATGAGACAACTTTTAAACAGCTCAGAAACATGTGGGAAGGAAACTTAATATGTATCCATCTGGTTTGCACTCTGCATTTTGTTGGAAAATTGAAATTTATACCATCTTAATGTCAGAACATAGTATGCACTGAGATAAAAACTTTTTTGTGTTGATGTGTACAGACATGAAACAACTTTCAAACAACTCATAAACATGTGGGAAGTTAACCTAAGTTGTTTCCATTAGGTTTGCAGTCAGGACTTTAGAGTACATTTGAAATGTATACTACATTTATGTCAAAGCATTCTATACACTGAGAAATCAACCTTTTTTATCTTCATGTTCACAGGTATGAAAAAACTTTCAGACATCTCAGAATCATGTGGGAAGTTAACCTGAGGTGTTTCCATTAGGTTTGCAGTAAGTGCTTTGGCGTAAAATTGAGATGTATACCGTTTGTATTGTCTAAGCATTGTATGCCCTGAGTTAAGAACTTTTTTGTGTTGATGTGTGGAGCCATGAGACAACTTTCAAACAGCTCAGAAACATGTGGGAAGTTAACTTAATATGTATCCATCTGGTTTGCACTCTGCATTTTGTTGGAAAATTGTAATGTATACCACCTTAATGTTAGAACATAGTATGCACTGAGAAAGTAACTTTTTTGTCTTGATGAACAGAGGCATGAAACAACTTTCAACCTACTCATACTCATGTGGGAAGTTAGCCTAAGGTGTTTCCATTAGGTTTGCAGTAAGTGCTTTGGTGTAAAATTGAAATGTATACTATTTGTATTGTCTAAGCATTGCATGCACTGAGATAACAACTTTTTTGTGTTGACGTGTACAGCCATGAAACGACTTTCAAACTACTCATATTCATGTGGGAAGTTCACCTGAGGTGTTTCCATTAGGTTAGCAATCAGGACTTTTGAGTAGAATTGAAATGTATACTATTTGTATTGTAAAAGCATTGTATGCACTGAGAAAACAACTTTTTTGTCTTGATGTTCAGAGCCATAATACAACTTTCAAACAACTCAGAAACATGTGGGAAGTTAACCTAAGTTGTTTCCATTAGGTTTGCAGCATGTACTTTGGTGTAAAATTGAAATGTATACTATCTGTATTATCTAACCATTGTATGCCCTGATTAACAACTTTTTTGTGTTGATGTGTAGAGCCATGAGACAACTTTCAAACAGCTCAGAAACATGTGGGAAGTTAACTTAATATGTATCCATCTGGTTTGCCCTCTGCATTTCGTTGGAAAATTGAAATGTATACCATCTTAATGTCAGAACATAGTATGCACTCAGAAAGTAACTTTTTTGTCTTGATGAACAGAGCCATGAAACAACTTTCAGACATCTCAGAATCATGTGGGAAGTTAACCAAAGGTGCTTCCATTAGGATTGCAGTCAGGACTTTTGAGTACAATTGAAATGTATACTACTTTTATGTCAAAGCATTCTATTCACAGAGAAATCAACTTTTTTGTCTTTATGTTCACAGGTATGAAAGAACTTTCAGACATCTCAGAATCATGTGGGAAGTAAACCTAAGGTGTTTCCATTAGGTTTGCAGTAAGTGCTTTGGTGTAAAATTGAGATGTATACCAGTTGTATTGTCTAAGCATTGTCTGCCCTGAGTTAACAACTTTTTTCTGTTGATGTGTGGAGCCATGAGACAACTTTCAAACAGCTCAGAAACATGTGGGAAGTTAACTTAATATGTATCCATCTGGTTTGCACTCTGCATTTTGTTGGAAAATTGTAATGTATACCACCTTAACGTTAGAACAAAGTATGCACTGAGAAAGTAAGTTTTTTGTCTTGATGAACAGAGGCATGAAACAACTTTCAAACTACTCATAATCATGTGGGAAGTTAACCTAAGGTGTTTCCATTAGGGTTGCAATCAGGACTTTTGAGTAGAATTGAAATGTATACTATTTGTATTGTAAAAGCATTGTATGCACTGAGAAAACAACTTTTTTGTCTTGATGTTCAGAGCCATAATACAACTTGCAAACAACTCAGAAACATTTGGGAAGTTAACCTAAGTTGTTTCCATTAGTTTTGCAGCATGTACTTTGGTGTAAAATTGAAATGTATACTCTATGTATTATCTAACCATTGTATGCCCTGAGTTAACAACTTTTTTGTGTTGATGTGTAGAGCCATGAGACAACTTTCAAACAGCTCAGAAACATGTGGGAAGGTAACTTAATATGTATCCATCTGGTTTGCACTCTGCATTTTGTTGGAAAATTGAAATTTATACCATCTTAATGTCAGAACATAGTATGCACTGAGAAAGTAACTTTTTTGTCTTGATGAATAGAGCCATGAAACAACTTTCAGACATCTCAGAATCATGTGGGAAGTTAACCTAAGTTGTTTCCATTAGGTTTGCAGCATGTACTTTGGTGTAAAATTGAAATGTATACTCTATGTATTATCTAACCATTGTATGCCCTGAGTTAACAACTTTTTTGTGTTGATGTGTAGAGCCATGAAACAACTTTCAAACTACTCATAAACATGTGGGAAGTTAACCTAAGGTGTTTCCATTAGGTTTGCAGTCAGGACTTTTGAGTACAATTGAAATGTATACTACATTTATGTCAAATATTCTATTCACTGAGAAATCAACTTTTTTGTCTTTATGTTCACAGGTATGAAAGAACTTTCAGACATCTCAGAATCATGTGGGAACTAAACCTAAGGTGTTTCCATTAGGTTTGCAGTAAGTGCTTTGGTGTAAAATTGAGATGTATACCAGTTGTATTGTCTAAGCATTGTCTGCCCTGAGTTAAGAACTTTTTTCTCTTGATGTGTGCAGCCATGAGACAAATTTCAAACAGCTCAGAAACATGTGGGAAGTTAACTTAATATGAATCCATCTTGTTTGCCCTCTGCATTTTGTTGGAAAATTCAAATGTATACCATCTTAATGTCAGAACATAGTATGCACTGAGAAAGTAACTTTTTTGTCTTGATGAACAGAGCCATGAAACAACTTTCAAACATCTCAGAATCATGTGGGAAGTTACCCTGAGGTGTTTCCATTAGGTTTGCAGTAAGTTCTTTGGTGTAAAATTGAAATGTATACTCAATGTATTATCTAACCATTGTATGCCCTGAGTTAACAACTTTTTTGTGTTGATGTGTAGAGCCATCAGACAACTTTCAAACAGCTCAGAAACATGTGGGAAGTTAACTTAATATGTATCCATCTGGTTTGCACTCTGCATTTTGTTGGAAAATTGAAATGCATACCATCTTAATGTCGGAACATAGTATGCACTGAGAAAGTAAGTTTTTTGTCTTCATGAACAGAGGCATGAAACAACTTTCAACCTACTCATACTCATGTGGGAACTAAACTAAGGTGTTTGCATTAGGTTTGCAGTAAGTGCTTTGGTGTAAAATTGAAATGTATACTATTTGTATTGTCTAAGTATTGCATGCACTGAGATGAAAACTTTTTTGTGTTGATGTGTAGAGCCATGAGACAACTTTCAAACAGCTGAGAAACATGTGGGAAGTTAACTTAATATGCATCCATCTGGTTTGCCCTCTGCATTTTGTTGGAAAATTGAAATGTATACCATCTTAATGTCAGAACATAGTATGCACTGAGAAAGTAACTTTTTTGCCTTGATGAACAGAGGCATGAAACAACTTTCAACCTACTCATACTCATGTGGGAAGTTAACCTAAGGTGTTTCCATTAGGTTTGCAGTAAGTGCTTTGGTGTAAAATTGAAATGTATACTATTTGTATTGTCTAAGCATTGCATGCACTAAGATAACAACTTCTTTGTGTTGACGTGTACAGCCATGAAACGACTTTCAAACTACTCATATTCATGTGGGAAGTTCACCTGAGGTGTTTCCATTAGGTTAGCAATCAGGACTTTTGAGTAGAATTGAAATGTATACTATTTGTATTGTAAAAGCATTGTATGCACTGAGAAAACAACTTTTTTGTCTTGATGTTCAGAGCCATAATACAACTTTCAAACAACTCAGAAACATGTGGGAAGTTAACCTAAGTTGTTTCCATTAGGTTTGCAGCATGTACTTTGGTGTAAAATTGAAATGTATACTATCTGTATTATCTAACCATTGTATGCCCTGAGTTAACAACTTTTTTGTGTTGATGTGTAGAGCCATGAGACAACTTTCAAACAGCTCAGAAACATGTGGGAAGTTAACTTAATATGTATCCATCTGGTTTGCCCTCTGCATTTCGTTGGAAAATTGAAATGTATACCATCTTAATGTCAGAACATAGTATGCACTCAGAAAGTAACTTTTTTGTCTTGATGAACAGAGCCATGAAACAACTTTCAGACATCTCAGAATCATGTGGGAAGTTAACCAAAGGTGCTTCCATTAGGATTGCAGTCAGGACTTTTGAGTACAATTGAAATGTATACTACTTTTATGTCAAAGCATTCTATTCACTGAGAAATCAACTTTTTTGTCTTTATGTTCACAGGTATGAAAGAACTTTCAGACATCTCAGAATCATGTGGGAAGTAAACCTAAGGTGTTTCCATTAGGTTTGCAGTAAGTGCTTTGGTGTAAAATTGAGATGTATAGCAGTTGTATTGTCTAAGCATTGTCTGCCCTGAGTTAACAACTTTTTTCTGTTGATGTGTGGAGCCATGAGACAACTTTCAAACAGCTCAGAAACATGTGGGAAGTTAACTTAATATGTATCCATCTGGTTTGCACTCTGCATTTTGTTGGAAAATTGAAATTTATACCATCTTAATGTCAGAACATAGTATGCACTGAGAAAGTAACTTTTTTGTCTTGATGAATAGAGCCATGAAACAACTTTCAGACATCTCAGAATCATGTGGGAAGTTAACCTAAGTTGTTTCCATTAGGTTTGCAGCATGTACTTTGGTGTAAAATTGAAATGTATACTCTATGTATTATCTAACCATTGTATGCCCTGAGTTAACAACTTTTTTGTGTTGATGTGTACAGCCATGAAACAACTTTCAAACTGCTCATAATCATGTTGGAAGTTATCCTAAGGTGTTTCCATGAGATTTGCCATCAGGACTTTTGAGAACATTTGTAATGTATAGTATTTGTACTGTAAAAGCATTGTATGCACTGAGAAAGCAACTTTTTTGTCTTGATGTTCAGAGCCATAATACAACTTTCAAACAACTCAGAAACATGTGGGAAGTTAACCTAAGTTGTTTCCATTAGGTTTGCAGCATGTACTTTGGTGTAAAATTGAAATGTATACTCTATGTATTATCTAACCATTGTATGCCCTGAGTTAACAACTTTTTTGTGTTGATGTGTAGAGCCATCAGACAACTTTCAAACAGCTCAGAAACATGTGGGAAGTTAACTTAATATGTATCCATCTGGTTTGCACTCTGCATTTTGTTGGAAAATTGAAATGCATACCATCTTAATGTCGGAACATAGTATGCACTGAGAAAGTAAGTTTTTTGTCTTCATGAACAGAGGCATGAAACAACTTTCAACCTACTCATACTCATGTGGGAACTAAACTAAGGTGTTTGCATTAGGTTTGCAGTAAGTGCTTTGGTGTAAAATTGAAATGTATACTATTTGTATTGTCTAAGCATTGCATGCACTGAGATGAAAACTTTTTTGTGTTGATGTGTAGAGCCATGAGACAACTTTCAAACAGCTGAGAAACATGTGGGAAGTTAACTTAATATGCATCCATCTGGTTTGCCCTCTGCATTTTGTTGGAAAATTGAAATGTATACCATCTTAATGTCAGAACATAGTATGCACTGAGAAAGTAACTTTTTTGCCTTGATGAACAGAGGCATGAAACAACTTTCAACCTACTCATACTCATGTGGGAAGTTAACCTAAGGTGTTTCCATTAGGTTTGCAGTAAGTGCTTTGGTGTAAAATTGAAATGTATACTATTTGTATTGTCTAAGCATTGCATGCACTAAGATAACAACTTCTTTGTGTTGACGTGTACAGCCATGAAACGACTTTCAAACTACTCATATTCATGTGGGAAGTTCACCTGAGGTGTTTCCATTAGGTTAGCAATCAGGACTTTTGAGTAGAATTGAAATGTATACTATTTGTATTGTAAAAGCATTGTATGCACTGAGAAAACAACTTTTTTGTCTTGATGTTCAGAGCCATAATACAACTTTCAAACAACTCAGAAACATGTGGGAAGTTAACCTAAGTTGTTTCCATTAGGTTTGCAGCATGTACTTTGGTGTAAAATTGAAATGTATACTATCTGTATTATCTAACCATTGTATGCCCTGAGTTAACAACTTTTTTGTGTTGATGTGTAGAGCCATGAGACAACTTTCAAACAGCTCAGAAACATGTGGGAAGTTAACTTAATATGTATCCATCTGGTTTGCCCTCTGCATTTCGTTGGAAAATTGAAATTTATACCATCTTAATGTCAGAACATAGTATGTACTGAGAAAGTAACTTTTTTGTCTTGATGAATAGAGCCATGAAACAACTTTCAGACATCTCAGAATCATGTGGGAAGTTAACGTAATTTGTTTGCATTAGGTTTGCAGTAAGTGCTTTGGTGTAAAATTGAATTGTATACTATTTGTATTGTCTAAGCATTGCATGCACTGAGATAACAACTTTTTTGTGTTGATGTGTAGAGCCATGAGACAACTTTCAAACAGCTCAGAAACACGTGGGAAGGTAACTTAATATGCATCCATCTGGTTTGCACTCTGCATTTTGTTGGAAAATTGAAATTTATACCATCTTAATGTCAGAACATAGTATGCACTGAGAAAGTAACTTTTTTGCCTTGATGAACAGAGGCATGAAACAACTTTCAACCTACTCATACTCATGTGGGAAGTTAACCTAAGGTGTTTCCATTAGGTTTGCAGTAAGTGCTTTGGTGTAAAATTGAAATGTATACTATTTGTATTGTCTAAGCATTGCATGCACTAAGATAACAACTTCTTTGTGTTGACGTGTACAGCCATGAAACGACTTTCAAACTACTCATATTCATGTGGGAAGTTCACCTGAGGTGTTTCCATTAGGTTAGCAATCAGGACTTTTGAGTAGAATTGAAATGTATACTATTTGTATTGTAAAAGCATTGTATGCACTGAGAAAACAACTTTTTTGTCTTGATGTTCAGAGCCATAATACAACTTTCAAACAACTCAGAAACATGTGGGAAGTTAACCTAAGTTGTTTCCATTAGGTTTGCAGCATGTACTTTGGTGTAAAATTGAAATGTATACTATCTGTATTATCTAACCATTGTATGCCCTGAGTTAACAACTTTTTTGTGTTGATGTGTAGAGCCATGAGACAACTTTCAAACAGCTCAGAAACATGTGGGAAGTTAACTTAATATGTATCCATCTGGTTTGCCCTCTGCATTTCGTTGGAAAATTGAAATGTATACCATCTTAATGTCAGAACATAGTATGCACTCAGAAAGTAACTTTTTTGTCTTGATGAACAGAGCCATGAAACAACTTTCAGACATCTCAGAATCATGTGGGAAGTTAACCAAAGGTGCTTCCATTAGGATTGCAGTCAGGACTTTTGAGTACAATTGAAATGTATACTACTTTTATGTCAAAGCATTCTATTCACTGAGAAATCAACTTTTTTGTCTTTATGTTCACAGGTATGAAAGAACTTTCAGACATCTCAGAATCATGTGGGAAGTAAACCTAAGGTGTTTCCATTAGGTTTGCAGTAAGTGCTTTGGTGTAAAATTGAGATGTATACCAGTTGTATTGTCTAAGCATTGTCTGCCCTGAGTTAAGAACTTTTTTCTCTTGATGTGTGCAGCCATGAGACAAATTTCAAACAGCTCAGAAACATGTGGGAAGTTAACTTAATATGAATCCATCTTGTTTGCCCTCTGCATTTTGTTGGAAAATTCAAATGTATACCATCTTAATGTCAGAACATAGTATGCACTGAGAAAGTAACTTTTTTGTCTTGATGAACAGAGCCATGAAACAACTTTCAAACATCTCAGAATCATGTGGGAAGTTACCCTGAGGTGTTTCCATTAGGTTTGCAGTAAGTGCTTTGGTGTAAAATTGAAATGTATACTATTTGTATTGTGTGAGCATTGCATGCCCTGAGTTAACAACTTTTTTGTGTTGATGTGTACAGCCATGAAACAACTTTCAAACTGCTCATAATCATGTTGGAAGTTATCCTAAGGTGTTTCCATGAGATTTGCCATCAGGACTTTTGAGAACATTTGTAATGTATAGTATTTGTACTGTAAAAGCATTGTATGCACTGAGAAAGCAACTTTTTTGTCTTGATGTTCAGAGCCATAATACAACTTTCAAACAACTCAGAAACATGTGGGAAGTTAACCTAAGTTGTTTCCATTAGGTTTGCAGCATGTACTTTGGTGTAAAATTGAAATGTATACTCTATGTATTATCTAACCATTGTATGCCCTGAGTTAACAACTTTTTTGTGTTGATGTGTAGAGCCATGAGACAACTTTCAAACAGCTCAGAAACATGTGGGAAGTTAACTTAATATGTATCCATCTGGTTTGCACTCTGCATTTTGTTGGAAAATTGAAATGCATACCATCTTAATGTCGGAACATAGTATGCACTGAGAAAGTAAGTTTTTTGTCTTCATGAACAGAGGCATGAAACAACTTTCAACCTACTCATACTCATGTGGGAACTAAACTAAGGTGTTTGCATTAGGTTTGCAGTAAGTGCTTTGGTGTAAAATTGAAATGTATACTATTTGTATTGTCTAAGCATTGCATGCACTGAGATGAAAACTTTTTTGTGTTGATGTGTAGAGCCATGAGACAACTTTCAAACAGCTGAGAAACATGTGGGAAGTTAACTTAATATGCATCCATCTGGTTTGCCCTCTGCATTTTGTTGGAAAATTGAAATGTATACCATCTTAATGTCAGAACATAGTATGCACTGAGAAAGTAACTTTTTTGCCTTGATGAACAGAGGCATGAAACAACTTTCAACCTACTCATACTCATGTGGGAAGTTAACCTAAGGTGTTTCCATTAGGTTTGCAGTAAGTGCTTTGGTGTAAAATTGAAATGTATACTATTTGTATTGTCTAAGCATTGCATGCACTAAGATAACAACTTCTTTGTGTTGACGTGTACAGCCATGAAACGACTTTCAAACTACTCATATTCATGTGGGAAGTTCACCTGAGGTGTTTCCATTAGGTTAGCAAACAGGACTTTTGAGTAGAATTGAAATGTATACTATTTGTATTGTAAAAGCATTGTATGCACTGAGAAAACAACTTTTTTGTCTTGATGTTCAGAGCCATAATACAACTTTCAAACAACTCAGAAACATGTGGGAAGTTAACCTAAGTTGTTTCCATTAGGTTTGCAGCATGTACTTTGGTGTAAAATTGAAATGTATACTATCTGTATTATCTAACCATTGTATGCCCTGAGTTAACAACTTTTTTGTGTTGATGTGTAGAGCCATGAGACAACTTTCAAACAGCTCAGAAACATGTGGGAAGTTAACTTAATATGTATCCATCTGGTTTGCACTCTGGATTTTGTTGGAAAATTGAAATGCATACCATCTTAATGTCGGAACATAGTATGCACTGAGAAAGTAAGTTTTTTGTCTTCATGAACAGAGGCATGAAAGAACTTTCAACCTACTCATACTCATGTGGGAACTAAACTAAGGTGTTTGCATTAGGTTTGCAGTAAGTGCTTTGGTGTAAAATTGAAATGTATACTATTTGTATTGTCTAAGCATTGCATGCACTGAGATGAAAACTTTTTTGTGTTGATGTGTAGAGCCATGAGACAACTTTCAAACAGCTGAGAAACATGTGGGAAGTTAACTTAATATGCATCCATCTGGTTTGCCCTCTGCATTTTGTTGGAAAATTGAAATGTATACCATCTTAATGTCAGAACATAGTATGCACTGAGAAAGTAACTTTTTTGCCTTGATGAACAGAGGCATGAAACAACTTTCAACCTACTCATACTCATGTGGGAAGTTAACCTAAGGTGTTTCCATTAGGTTTGCAGTAAGTGCTTTGGTGTAAAATTGAAATGTATACTATTTGTATTGTCTAAGCATTGCATGCACTAAGATAACAACTTCTTTGTGTTGACGTGTACAGCCATGAAACGACTTTCAAACTACTCATATTCATGTGGGAAGTTCACCTGAGGTGTTTCCATTAGGTTAGCAATCAGGACTTTTGAGTAGAATTGAAATGTATACTATTTGTATTGTAAAAGCATTGTATGCACTGAGAAAACAACTTTTTTGTCTTGATGTTCAGAGCCATAATACAACTTTCAAACAACTCAGAAACATGTGGGAAGTTAACCTAAGTTGTTTCCATTAGGTTTGCAGCATGTACTTTGGTGTAAAATTGAAATGTATACTATCTGTATTATCTAACCATTGTATGCCCTGAGTTAACAACTTTTTTGTGTTGATGTGTAGAGCCATGAGACAACTTTCAAACAGCTCAGAAACATGTGGGAAGTTAACTTAATATGTATCCATCTGGTTTGCCCTCTGCATTTCGTTGGAAAATTGAAATGTATACCATCTTAATGTCAGAACATAGTATGTACTGAGAAAGTAACTTTTTTGTCTTGATGAATAGAGCCATGAAACAACTTTCAGACATCTCAGAATCATGTGGGAAGTTAACGTAATTTGTTTGCATTAGGTTTGCAGTAAGTGCTTTGGTGTAAAATTGAATTGTATACTATTTGTATTGTCTAAGCATTGCATGCACTGAGATAACAACTTTTTTGTGTTGATGTGTAGAGCCATGAGACAACTTTCAAACAGCTCAGAAACACGTGGGAAGGTAACTTAATATGCATCCATCTGGTTTGCACTCTGCATTTTGTTGGAAAATTGAAATTTATACCATCTTAATGTCAGAACATAGTATGCACTGAGAAAGTAACTTTTTTGCCTTGATGAACAGAGGCATGAAACAACTTTCAACCTACTCATACTCATGTGGGAAGTTAACCTAAGGTGTTTCCATTAGGTTTGCAGTAAGTGCTTTGGTGTAAAATTGAAATGTATACTATTTGTATTGTCTAAGCATTGCATGCACTAAGATAACAACTTCTTTGTGTTGACGTGTACAGCCATGAAACGACTTTCAAACTACTCATATTCATGTGGGAAGTTCACCTGAGGTGTTTCCATTAGGTTAGCAATCAGGACTTTTGAGTAGAATTGAAATGTATACTATTTGTATTGTAAAAGCATTGTATGCACTGAGAAAACAACTTTTTTGTCTTGATGTTCAGAGCCATAATACAACTTTCAAACAACTCAGAAACATGTGGGAAGTTAACCTAAGTTGTTTCCATTAGGTTTGCAGCATGTACTTTGGTGTAAAATTGAAATGTATACTATCTGTATTATCTAACCATTGTATGCCCTGAGTTAACAACTTTTTTGTGTTGATGTGTAGAGCCATGAGACAACTTTCAAACAGCTCAGAAACATGTGGGAAGTTAACTTAATATGTATCCATCTGGTTTGCCCTCTGCATTTCGTTGGAAAATTGAAATGTATACCATCTTAATGTCAGAACATAGTATGCACTCAGAAAGTAACTTTTTTGTCTTGATGAACAGAGCCATGAAACAACTTTCAGACATCTCAGAATCATGTGGGAAGTTAACCAAAGGTGCTTCCATTAGGATTGCAGCCAGGACTTTTGAGTACAATTGAAATGTATACTACTTTTATGTCAAAGCATTCTATTCACTGAGAAATCAACTTTTTGTCTTTATGTTCACAGGTATGAAAGAACTTTCAGACATCTCAGAATCATGTGGGAAGTAAACCTAAGGTGTTTCCATTAGGTTTGCAGTAAGTGCTTTGGTGTAAAATTGAGATGTATACCAGTTGTATTGTCTAAGCATTGTCTGCCCTGAGTTAACAACTTTTTTCTGTTGATGTGTGGAGCCATGAGACAACTTTCAAACAGCTCAGAAACATGTGGGAAGTTAACTTAATATGTATCCATCTGGTTTGCACTCTGCATTTTGTTGGAAAATTGAAATTTATACCATCTTAATGTCAGAACATAGTATGCACTGAGAAAGTAACTTTTTTGTCTTGATGAATAGAGCCATGAAACAACTTTCAGACATCTCAGAATCATGTGGGAAGTTAACCTAAGTTGTTTCCATTAGGTTTGCAGCATGTACTTTGGTGTAAAATTGAAATGTATACTCTATGTATTATCTAACCATTGTATGCCCTGAGTTAACAACTTTTTTGTGTTGATGTGTAGAGCCATGAGACAACTTTCAAACAGCTCAGAAACATGTGGGAAGTTAACTTAATATGTATCCATCTGGTTTGCACTCTGCATTTTGTTGGAAAATTGAAATGCATACCATCTTAATGTCGGAACATAGTATGCACTGAGAAAGTAAGTTTTTTGTCTTCATGAACAGAGGCATGAAAGAACTTTCAACCTACTCATACTCATGTGGGAACTAAACTAAGGTGTTTGCATTAGGTTTGCAGTAAGTGCTTTGGTGTAAAATTGAAATGTATACTATTTGTATTGTCTAAGCATTGCATGCACTGAGATGAAAACTTTTTTGTGTTGATGTGTAGAGCCATGAGACAACTTTCAAACAGCTGAGAAACATGTGGGAAGTTAACTTAATATGCATCCATCTGGTTTGCCCTCTGCATTTTGTTGGAAAATTGAAATGTATACCATCTTAATGTCAGAACATAGTATGCACTGAGAAAGTAACTTTTTTGCCTTGATGAACAGAGGCATGAAACAACTTTCAACCTACTCATACTCATGTGGGAAGTTAACCTAAGGTGTTTCCATTAGGTTTGCAGTAAGCGCTTTGGTGTAAAATTGAAATGTATACTATTTGTATTGTCTAAGCATTGCATGCACTAAGATAACAACTTCTTTGTGTTGACGTGTACAACCATGAAACGACTTTCAAACTACTCATATTCATGTGGGAAGTTCACCTGAGGTGTTTCCATTAGGTTAGCAATCAGGACTTTTGAGTAGAATTGAAATGTATACTATTTGTATTGTAAAAGCATTGTATGCACTGAGAAAACAACTTTTTTGTCTTGATGTTCAGAGCCATAATACAACTTTCAAACAACTCAGAAACATGTGGGAAGTTAACCTAAGTTGTTTCCATTAGGTTTGCAGCATGTACTTTGGTGTAAAATTGAAATGTATACTATCTGTATTATCTAACCATTGTATGCCCTGAGTTAACAACTTTTTTGTGTTGATGTGTAGAGCCATGAGACAACTTTCAAACAGCTCAGAAACATGTGGGAAGTTAACTTAATATGTATCCATCTGGTTTGCCCTCTGCATTTCGTTGGAAAATTGAAATGTATACCATCTTAATGTCAGAACATAGTATGTACTGAGAAAGTAACTTTTTTGTCTTGATGAATAGAGCCATGAAACAACTTTCAGACATCTCAGAATCATGTGGGAAGTTAACGTAATTTGTTTGCATTAGGTTTGCAGTAAGTGCTTTGGTGTAAAATTGAATTGTATACTATTTGTATTGTCTAAGCATTGCATGCACTGAGATAACAACTTTTTTGTGTTGATGTGTAGAGCCATGAGACAACTTTCAAACAGCTCAGAAACACGTGGGAAGGTAACTTAATATGCATCCATCTGGTTTGCACTCTGCATTTTGTTGGAAAATTGAAATTTATACCATCTTAATGTCAGAACATAGTATGCACTGAGAAAGTAACTTTTTTGCCTTGATGAACAGAGGCATGAAACAACTTTCAACCTACTCATACTCATGTGGGAAGTTAACCTAAGGTGTTTCCATTAGGTTTGCAGTAAGTGCTTTGGTGTAAAATTGAAATGTATACTATTTGTATTGTCTAAGCATTGCATGCACTAAGATAACAACTTCTTTGTGTTGACGTGTACAGCCATGAAACGACTTTCAAACTACTCATATTCATGTGGGAAGTTCACCTGAGGTGTTTCCATTAGGTTAGCAATCAGGACTTTTGAGTAGAATTGAAATGTATACTATTTGTATTGTAAAAGCATTGTATGCACTGAGAAAACAACTTTTTTGTCTTGATGTTCAGAGCCATAATACAACTTTCAAACAACTCAGAAACATGTGGGAAGTTAACCTAAGTTGTTTCCATTAGGTTTGCAGCATGTACTTTGGTGTAAAATTGAAATGTATACTATCTGTATTATCTAACCATTGTATGCCCTGAGTTAACAACTTTTTTGTGTTGATGTGTAGAGCCATGAGACAACTTTCAAACAGCTCAGAAACATGTGGGAAGTTAACTTAATATGTATCCATCTGGTTTGCCCTCTGCATTTCGTTGGAAAATTGAAATGTATACCATCTTAATGTCAGAACATAGTATGCACTCAGAAAGTAACTTTTTTGTCTTGATGAACAGAGCCATGAAACAACTTTCAGACATCTCAGAATCATGTGGGAAGTTAACCAAAGGTGCTTCCATTAGGATTGCAGTCAGGACTTTTGAGTACAATTGAAATGTATACTACTTTTATGTCAAAGCATTCTATTCACTGAGAAATCAACTTTTTTGTCTTTATGTTCACAGGTATGAAAGAACTTTCAGACATCTCAGAATCATGTGGGAAGTAAACCTAAGGTGTTTCCATTAGGTTTGCAGTAAGTGCTTTGGTGTAAAATTGAGATGTATACCAGTTGTATTGTCTAAGCATTGTCTGCCCTGAGTTAAGAACTTTTTTCTCTTGATGTGTGCAGCCATGAGACAAATTTCAAACAGCTCAGAAACATGTGGGAAGTTAACTTAATATGAATCCATCTTGTTTGCCCTCTGCATTTTGTTGGAAAATTCAAATGTATACCATCTTAATGTCAGAACATAGTATGCACTGAGAAAGTAACTTTTTTGTCTTGATGAACAGAGCCATGAAACAACTTTCAAACATCTCAGAATCATGTGGGAAGTTACCCTGAGGTGTTTCCATTAGGTTTGCAGTAAGTGCTTTGGTGTAAAATTGAAATGTATACTATTTGTATTGTCTAAGCATTGCATGCCCTGAGTTAACAACTTTTTTGTGTTGATGTGTACAGCCATGAAACAACTTTCAAACTGCTCATAATCATGTTGGAAGTTATCCTAAGGTGTTTCCATGAGATTTGCCATCAGGACTTTTGAGAACATTTGTAATGTATAGTATTTGTACTGTAAAAGCATTGTATGCACTGAGAAAGCAACTTTTTTGTCTTGATGTTCAGAGCCATAATACAACTTTCAAACAACTCAGAAACATGTGGGAAGTTAACCTAAGTTGTTTCCATTAGGTTTGCAGCATGTACTTTGGTGTAAAATTGAAATGTATACTCTATGTATTATCTAACCATTGTATGCCCTGAGTTAACAACTTTTTTGTGTTGATGTGTAGAGCCATGAGACAACTTTCAAACAGCTCAGAAACATGTGGGAAGTTAACTTAATATGTATCCATCTGGTTTGCACTCTGCATTTTGTTGGAAAATTGAAATGCATACCATCTTAATGTCGGAACATAGTATGCACTGAGAAAGTAAGTTTTTTGTCTTCATGAACAGAGGCATGAAACAACTTTCAACCTACTCATACTCATGTGGGAACTAAACTAAGGTGTTTGCATTAGGTTTGCAGTAAGTGCTTTGGTGTAAAATTGAAATGTATACTATTTGTATTGTCTAAGCATTGCATGCACTGAGATAACAACTTTTTTGTGTTGATGTGTACAGCCATGAGACAACTTTCAAACAGCTGAGAAACATGTGGGAAGTTAACTTAATATGCATCCATCTGGTTTGCCCTCTGCATTTTGTTGGAAAATTGAAATGTATACCATCTTAATGTCAGAACATAGTATGCACTGAGAAAGTAACTTTTTTGCCTTGATGAACAGAGGCATGAAACAACTTTCAACCTACTCATACTCATGTGGGAAGTTAACCTAAGGTGTTTCCATTAGGTTTGCAGTAAGTGCTTTGGTGTAAAATTGAAATGTATACTATTTGTATTGTCTAAGCATTGCATGCACTAAGATAACAACTTCTTTGTGTTGACGTGTACAGCCATGAAACGACTTTCAAACTACTCATATTCATGTGGGAAGTTCACCTGAGGTGTTTCCATTAGGTTAGCAATCAGGACTTTTGAGTAGAATTGAAATGTATACTATTTGTATTGTAAAAGCATTGTATGCACTGAGAAAACAACTTTTTTGTCTTGATGTTCAGAGCCATAATACAACTTTCAAACAACTCAGAAACATGTGGGAAGTTAACCTAAGTTGTTTCCATTAGGTTTGCAGCATGTACTTTGGTGTAAAATTGAAATGTATACTATCTGTATTATCTAACCATTGTATGCCCTGAGTTAACAACTTTTTTGTGTTGATGTGTAGAGCCATGAGACAACTTTCAAACAGCTCAGAAACATGTGGGAAGTTAACTTAATATGTATCCATCTGGTTTGCCCTCTGCATTTCGTTGGAAAATTGAAATGTATACCATCTTAATGTCAGAACATAGTATGTACTGAGAAAGTAACTTTTTTGTCTTGATGAATAGAGCCATGAAACAACTTTCAGACATCTCAGAATCATGTGGGAAGTTAACGTAATTTGTTTGCATTAGGTTTGCAGTAAGTGCTTTGGTGTAAAATTGAATTGTATACTATTTGTATTGTCTAAGCATTGCATGCACTGAGATAACAACTTTTTTGTGTTGATGTGTAGAGCCATGAGACAACTTTCAAACAGCTCAGAAACACGTGGGAAGGTAACTTAATATGCATCCATCTGGTTTGCACTCTGCATTTTGTTGGAAAATTGAAATTTATACCATCTTAATGTCAGAACATAGTATGCACTGAGAAAGTAACTTTTTTGCCTTGATGAACAGAGGCATGAAACAACTTTCAACCTACTCATACTCATGTGGGAAGTTAACCTAAGGTGTTTCCATTAGGTTTGCAGTAAGTGCTTTGGTGTAAAATTGAAATGTATACTATTTGTATTGTCTAAGCATTGCATGCACTAAGATAACAACTTCTTTGTGTTGACGTGTACAGCCATGAAACGACTTTCAAACTACTCATATTCATGTGGGAAGTTCACCTGAGGTGTTTCCATTAGGTTAGCAATCAGGACTTTTGAGTAGAATTGAAATGTATACTATTTGTATTGTAAAAGCATTGTATGCACTGAGAAAACAACTTTTTTGTCTTGATGTTCAGAGCCATAATACAACTTCCAAACAACTCAGAAACATGTGGGAAGTTAACCTAAGTTGTTTCCATTAGGTTTGCAGCATGTACTTTGGTGTAAAATTGAAATGTATACTATCTGTATTATCTAACCATTGTATGCCCTGAGTTAACAACTTTTTTGTGTTGATGTGTAGAGCCATGAGACAACTTTCAAACAGCTCAGAAACATGTGGGAAGTTAACTTAATATGTATCCATCTGGTTTGCCCTCTGCATTTCGTTGGAAAATTGAAATGTATACCATCTTAATGTCAGAACATAGTATGCACTCAGAAAGTAACTTTTTTGTCTTGATGAACAGAGCCATGAAACAACTTTCAGACATCTCAGAATCATGTGGGAAGTTAACCAAAGGTGCTTCCATTAGGATTGCAGTCAGGACTTTTGAGTACAATTGAAATGTATACTACTTTTATGTCAAAGCATTCTATTCACTGAGAAATCAACTTTTTTGTCTTTATGTTCACAGGTATGAAAGAACTTTCAGACATCTCAGAATCATGTGGGAAGTAAACCTAAGGTGTTTCCATTAGGTTTGCAGTAAGTGCTTTGGTGTAAAATTGAGATGTATACCAGTTGTATTGTCTAAGCATTGTCTGCCCTGAGTTAACAACTTTTTTCTGTTGATGTGTGGAGCCATGAGACAACTTTCAAACAGCTCAGAAACATGTGGGAAGTTAACTTAATATGTATCCATCTGGTTTGCACTCTGCATTTTGTTGGAAAATTGAAATTTATACCATCTTAATGTCAGAACATAGTATGCACTGAGAAAGTAACTTTTTTGTCTTGATGAATAGAGCCATGAAACAACTTTCAGACATCTCAGAATCATGTGGGAAGTTAACCTAAGTTGTTTCCATTAGGTTTGCAGCATGTACTTTGGTGTAAAATTGAAATGTATACTCTATGTATTATCTAACCATTGTATGCCCTGAGTTAACAACTTTTTTGTGTTGATGTGTAGAGCCATGAAACAACTTTCAAACTACTCATAAACATGTGGGAAGTTAACCTAAGGTGTTTCCATTAGGTTTGCAGTCAGGACTTTTGAGTACAATTGAAATGTATACTACATTTATGTCAAAGCATTCTATTCACTGAGAAATCAACTTTTTTGTCTTTATGTTCACAGGTATGAAAGAACTTTCAGACATCTCAGAATCATGTGGGAAGTAAACCTAAGGTGTTTCCATTAGGTTTGCAGTAAGTGCTTTGGTGTAAAATTGAGATGTATACCAGTTGTATTGTCTAAGCATTGTCTGCCCTGAGTTAAGAACTTTTTTCTCTTGATGTGTGCAGCCATGAGACAAATTTCAAACAGCTCAGAAACATGTGGGAAGTTAACTTAATATGAATCCATCTTGTTTGCCCTCTGCATTTTGTTGGAAAATTCAAATGTATACCATCTTAATGTCAGAACATAGTATGCACTGAGAAAGTAACTTTTTTGTCTTGATGAACAGAGCCATGAAACAACTTTCAAACATCTCAGAATCATGTGGGAAGTTACCCTGAGGTGTTTCCATTAGGTTTGCAGTAAGTGCTTTGGTGTAAAATTGAAATGTATACTATTTGTATTGTCTAAGCATTGCATGCCCTGAGTTAACAACTTTTTTGTGTTGATGTGTACAGCCATGAAACAACTTTCAAACTGCTCATAATCATGTTGGAAGTTATCCTAAGGTGTTTCCATGAGATTTGCCATCAGGACTTTTGAGAACATTTGTAATGTATAGTATTTGTACTGTAAAAGCATTGTATGCACTGAGAAAGCAACTTTTTTGTCTTGATGTTCAGAGCCATAATACAACTTTCAAACAACTCAGAAACATGTGGGAAGTTAACCTAAGTTGTTTCCATTAGGTTTGCAGCATGTACTTTGGTGTAAAATTGAAATGTATACTCTATGTATTATCTAACCATTGTATGCCCTGAGTTAACAACTTTTTTGTGTTGATGTGTAGAGCCATGAGACAACTTTCAAACAGCTCAGAAACATGTGGGAAGTTAACTTAATATGTATCCATCTGGTTTGCACTCTGCATTTTGTTGGAAAATTGAAATGCATACCATCTTAATGTCGGAACATAGTATGCACTGAGAAAGTAAGTTTTTTGTCTTCATGAACAGAGGCATGAAACAACTTTCAACCTACTCATACTCATGTGGGAACTAAACTAAGGTGTTTGCATTAGGTTTGCAGTAAGTGCTTTGGTGTAAAATTGAAATGTATACTATTTGTATTGTCTAAGCATTGCATGCACTGAGATGAAAACTTTTTTGTGTTGATGTGTAGAGCCATGAGACAACTTTCAAACAGCTGAGAAACATGTGGGAAGTTAACTTAATATGCATCCATCTGGTTTGCCCTCTGCATTTTGTTGGAAAATTGAAATGTATACCATCTTAATGTCAGAACATAGTATGCACTGAGAAAGCAACTTTTTTGCCTTGATGAACAGAGGCATGAAACAACTTTCAACCTACTCATACTCATGTGGGAAGTTAACCTAAGGTGTTTCCATTAGGTTTGCAGTAAGTGCTTTGGTGTAAAATTGAAATGTATACTATTTGTATTGTCTAAGCATTGCATGCACTAAGATAACAACTTCTTTGTGTTGACGTGTACAGCCATGAAACGACTTTCAAACTACTCATATTCATGTGGGAAGTTCACCTGAGGTGTTTCCTTTAGGTTAGCAATCAGGACTTTTGAGTAGAATTGAAATGTATACTATTTGTATTGTAAAAGCATTGTATGCACTGAGAAAACAACTTTTTTGTCTTGATGTTCAGAGCCATAATACAACTTTCAAACAACTCAGAAACATGTGGGAAGTTAACCTAAGTTGTTTCCATTAGGTTTGCAGCATGTACTTTGGTGTAAAATTGAAATGTATACTATCTGTATTATCTAACCATTGTATG
The DNA here is from genome assembly GCF_030028105.1 of Mobula birostris. Taxonomy (NCBI): domain Eukaryota; kingdom Metazoa; phylum Chordata; class Chondrichthyes; order Myliobatiformes; family Myliobatidae; genus Mobula; species Mobula birostris. Next base: position 68,685 of record NW_027274342.1, on the reverse strand, counting down.
CCCTGAGTTAACAACTTTTTTGTGTTGATGTGTAGAGCCATGAGACAACTTTCAAACAGCTCAGAAACATGTGGGAAGTTAACTTAATATGTATCCATCTGGTTTGCCCTCTGCATTTCGTTGGAAAATTGAAATGTATACCATCTTAATGTCAGAACATAGTATGTACTGAGAAAGTAACTTTTTTGTCTTGATGAATAGAGCCATGAAACAACTTTCAGACATCTCAGAATCATGTGGGAAGTTAACGTAATTTGTTTGCATTAGGTTTGCAGTAAGTGCTTTGGTGTAAAATTGAATTGTATACTATTTGTATTGTCTAAGCATTGCATGCACTGAGATAACAACTTTTTTGTGTTGATGTGTAGAGCCATGAGACAACTTTCAAACAGCTCAGAAACACGTGGGAAGGTAACTTAATATACATCCATCTGGTTTGCACTCTGCATTTTGTTGGAAAATTGAAATTTATACCATCTTAATGTCAGAACATAGTATGCACTGAGAAAGTAACTTTTTTGCCTTGATGAACAGAGGCATGAAACAACTTTCAACCTACTCATACTCATGTGGGAAGTTAACCTAAGGTGTTTCCATTAGGTTTGCAGTAAGTGCTTTGGTGTAAAATTGAAATGTATACTATTTGTATTGTCTAAGCATTGCATGCACTAAGATAACAACTTCTTTGTGTTGACGTGTACAGCCATGAAACGACTTTCAAACTACTCATATTCATGTGGGAAGTTCACCTGAGGTGTTTCCATTAGGTTAGCAATCAGGACTTTTGAGTAGAATTGAAATGTATACTATTTGTATTGTAAAAGCATTGTATGCACTGAGAAAACAACTTTTTTGTCTTGATGTTCAGAGCCATAATACAACTTTCAAACAACTCAGAAACATGTGGGAAGTTAACCTAAGTTGTTTCCATTAGGTTTGCAGCATGTACTTTGGTGTAAAATTGAAATGTATACTATCTGTATTATCTAACCATTGTATGCCCTGAGTTAACAACTTTTTTGTGTTGATGTGTAGAGCCATGAGACAACTTTCAAACAGCTCAGAAACATGTGGGAAGTTAACTTAATATGTATCCATCTGGTTTGCCCTCTGCATTTCGTTGGAAAATTGAAATGTATACCATCTTAATGTCAGAACATAGTATGCACTCAGAAAGTAACTTTTTTGTCTTGATGAACAGAGCCATGAAACAACTTTCAGACATCTCAGAATCATGTGGGAAGTTAACCAAAGGTGCTTCCATTAGGATTGCAGTCAGGACTTTTGAGTACAATTGAAATGTATACTACTTTTATGTCAAAGCATTCTATTCACTGAGAAATCAACTTTTTTGTCTTTATGTTCACAGGTATGAAAGAACTTTCAGACATCTCAGAATCATGTGGGAAGTAAACCTAAGGTGTTTCCATTAGGTTTGCAGTAAGTGCTTTGGTGTAAAATTGAGATGTATACCAGTTGTATTGTCTAAGCATTGTCTGCCCTGAGTTAACAACTTTTTTCTGTTGATGTGTGGAGCCATGAGACAACTTTCAAACAGCTCAGAAACATGTGGGAAGTTAACTTAATATGTATCCATCTGGTTTGCACTCTGCATTTTGTTGGAAAATTGAAATTTATACCATCTTAATGTCAGAACATAGTATGCACTGAGAAAGTAACTTTTTTGTCTTGATGAATAGAGCCATGAAACAACTTTCAGACATCTCAGAATCATGTGGGAAGTTAACCTAAGTTGTTTCCATTAGGTTTGCAGCATGTACTTTGGTGTAAAATTGAAATGTATACTCTATGTATTATCTAACCATTGTATGCCCTGAGTTAACAACTTTTTTGTGTTGATGTGTAGAGCCATGAAACAACTTTCAAACTACTCATAAACATGTGGGAAGTTAACCTAAGGTGTTTCCATTAGGTTTGCAGTCAGGACTTTTGAGTACAATTGAAATGTATACTACATTTATGTCAAAGCATTCTATTCACTGAGAAATCAACTTTTTTGTCTTTATGTTCACAGGTATGAAAGAACTTTCAGACATCTCAGAATCATGTGGGAAGTAAACCTAAGGTGTTTCCATTAGGTTTGCAGTAAGTGCTTTGGTGTAAAATTGAGATGTATACCAGTTGTATTGTCTAAGCATTGTCTGCCCTGAGTTAAGAACTTTTTTCTCTTGATGTGTGCAGCCATGAGACAAATTTCAAACAGCTCAGAAACATGTGGGAAGTTAACTTAATATGAATCCATCTTGTTTGCCCTCTGCATTTTGTTGGAAAATTCAAATGTATACCATCTTAATGTCAGAACATAGTATGCACTGAGAAAGTAACTTTTTTGTCTTGATGAACAGAGCCATGAAACAACTTTCAAACATCTCAGAATCATGTGGGAAGTTACCCTGAGGTGTTTCCATTAGGTTTGCAGTAAGTGCTTTGGTGTAAAATTGAAATGTATACTATTTGTATTGTGTGAGCATTGCATGCCCTGAGTTAACAACTTTTTTGTGTTGATGTGTACAGCCATGAAACAACTTTCAAACTGCTCATAATCATGTTGGAAGTTATCCTAAGGTGTTTCCATGAGATTTGCCATCAGGACTTTTGAGAACATTTGTAATGTATAGTATTTGTACTGTAAAAGCATTGTATGCACTGAGAAAGCAACTTTTTTGTCTTGATGTTCAGAGCCATAATACAACTTTCAAACAACTCAGAAACATGTGGGAAGTTAACCTAAGTTGTTTCCATTAGGTTTGCAGCATGTACTTTGGTGTAAAATTGAAATGTATACTCTATGTATTATCTAACCATTGTATGCCCTGAGTTAACAACTTTTTTGTGTTGATGTGTAGAGCCATGAGACAACTTTCAAACAGCTCAGAAACATGTGGGAAGTTAACTTAATATGTATCCATCTGGTTTGCACTCTGCATTTTGTTGGAAAATTGAAATGCATACCATCTTAATGTCGGAACATAGTATGCACTGAGAAAGTAAGTTTTTTGTCTTCATGAACAGAGGCATGAAACAACTTTCAACCTACTCATACTCATGTGGGAACTAAACTAAGGTGTTTGCATTAGGTTTGCAGTAAGTGCTTTGGTGTAAAATTGAAATGTATACTATTTGTATTGTCTAAGCATTGCATGCACTGAGATGAAAACTTTTTTGTGTTGATGTGTAGAGCCATGAGACAACTTTCAAACAGCTGAGAAACATGTGGGAAGTTAACTTAATATGCATCCATCTGGTTTGCCCTCTGCATTTTGTTGGAAAATTGAAATGTATACCATCTTAATGTCAGAACATAGTATGCACTGAGAAAGTAACTTTTTTGCCTTGATGAACAGAGGCATGAAACAACTTTCAACCTACTCATACTCATGTGGGAAGTTAACCTAAGGTGTTTCCATTAGGTTTGCAGTAAGTGCTTTGGTGTAAAATTGAAATGTATACTATTTGTATTGTCTAAGCATTGCATGCACTAAGATAACAACTTCTTTGTGTTGACGTGTACAGCCATGAAACGACTTTCAAACTACTCATATTCATGTGGGAAGTTCACCTGAGGTGTTTCCATTAGGTTAGCAATCAGGACTTTTGAGTAGAATTGAAATGTATACTATTTGTATTGTAAAAGCATTGTATGCACTGAGAAAACAACTTTTTTGTCTTGATGTTCAGAGCCATAATACAACTTTCAAACAACTCAGAAACATGTGGGAAGTTAACCTAAGTTGTTTCCATTAGGTTTGCAGCATGTACTTTGGTGTAAAATTGAAATGTATACTATCTGTATTATCTAACCATTGTATGCCCTGAGTTAACAACTTTTTTGTGTTGATGTGTAGAGCCATGAGACAACTTTCAAACAGCTCAGAAACATGTGGGAAGTTAACTTAATATGTATCCATCTGGTTTGCCCTCTGCATTTTGTTGGAAAATTGAAATGTATACCATCTTAATGTCAGAACATAGTATGTACTGAGAAAGGAACTTTTTTGTCTTGATGAATAGAGCCATGAAACAACTTTCAGACATCTCAGAATCATGTGGGAAGTTAACGTAATTTGTTTGCATTAGGTTTGCAGTAAGTGCTTTGGTGTAAAATTGAATTGTATACTATTTGTATTGTCTAAGCATTGCATGCACTGAGATAACAACTTTTTTGTGTTGATGTGTAGAGCCATGAGACAACTTTCAAACAGCTCAGAAACACGTGGGAAGGTAACTTAATATGCATCCATCTGGTTTGCACTCTGCATTTTGTTGGAAAATTGAAATTTATACCATCTTAATGTCAGAACATAGTATGCACTGAGAAAGTAACTTTTTTGCCTTGATGAACAGAGGCATGAAACAACTTTCAACCTACTCATACTCATGTGGGAAGTTAACCTAAGGTGTTTCCATTAGGTTTGCAGTAAGTGCTTTTGTGTAAAATTGAAATGTATACTATTTGTATTGTCTAAGCATTGCATGCACTAAGATAACAACTTCTTTGTGTTGACGTGTACAGCCATGAAACGACTTTCAAACTACTCATATTCATGTGGGAAGTTCACCTGAGGTGTTTCCATTAGGTTAGCAATCAGGACTTTTGAGTAGAATTGAAATGTATACTATTTGTATTGTAAAAGCATTGTATGCACTGAGAAAACAACTTTTTTGTCTTGATGTTCAGAGCCATAATACAACTTTCAAACAACTCAGAAACATGTGGGAAGTTAACCTAAGTTGTTTCCATTAGGTTTGCAGCATGTACTTTGGTGTAAAATTGAAATGTATACTATCTGTATTATCTAACCATTGTATGCCCTGAGTTAACAACTTTTTTGTGTTGATGTGTAGAGCCATGAGACAACTTTCAAACAGCTCAGAAACATGTGGGAAGTTAACTTAATATGTATCCATCTGGTTTGCCCTCTGCATTTCGTTGGAAAATTGAAATGTATACCATCTTAATGTCAGAACATAGTATGCACTCAGAAAGTAACTTTTTTGTCTTGATGAACAGAGCCATGAAACAACTTTCAGACATCTCAGAATCATGTGGGAAGTTAACCAAAGGTGCTTCCATTAGGATTGCAGTCAGGACTTTTGAGTACAATTGAAATGTATACTACTTTTATGTCAAAGCATTCTATTCACTGAGAAATCAACTTTTATGTCTTTATGTTCACAGGTATGAAAGAACTTTCAGACATCTCAGAATCATGTGGGAAGTAAACCTAAGGTGTTTCCATTAGGTTTGCAGTAAGTGCTTTGGTGTAAAATTGAGATGTATACCAGTTGTATTGTCTAAGCATTGTCTGCCCTGAGTTAACAACTTTTTTCTGTTGATGTGTGGAGCCATGAGACAACTTTCAAACAGCTCAGAAACATGTGGGAAGTTAACTTAATATGTATCCATCTGGTTTGCACTCTGCATTTTGTTGGAAAATTGAAATTTATACCATCTTAATGTCAGAACATAGTATGCACTGAGAAAGTAACTTTTTTGTCTTGATGAATAGAGCCATGAAACAACTTTCAGACATCTCAGAATCATGTGGGAAGTTAACCTAAGTTGTTTCCATTAGGTTTGCAGCATGTACTTTGGTGTAAAATTGAAATGTATACTCTATGTATTATCTAACCATTGTATGCCCTGAGTTAACAACTTTTTTGTGTTGATGTGTAGAGCCATGAAACAACTTTCAAACTACTCATAAACATGTGGGAAGTTAACCTAAGGTGTTTCCATTAGGTTTGCAGTCAGGACTTTTGAGTACAATTGAAATGTATACTACATTTATGTCAAAGCATTCTATTCACTGAGAAATCAACTTTTTTGTCTTTATGTTCACAGGTATGAAAGAACTTTCAGACATCTCAGAATCATGTGGGAAGTAAACCTAAGGTGTTTCCATTAGGTTTGCAGTAAGTGCTTTGGTGTAAAATTGAGATGTATACCAGTTGTATTGTCTAAGCATTGTCTGCCCTGAGTTAAGAACTTTTTTCTCTTGATGTGTGCAGCCATGAGACAAATTTCAAACAGCTCAGAAACATGTGGGAAGTTAACTTAATATGAATCCATCTTGTTTGCCCTCTGCATTTTGTTGGAAAATTCAAATGTATACCATCTTAATGTCAGAACATAGTATGCACTGAGAAAGTAACTTTTTTGTCTTGATGAACAGAGCCATGAAACAACTTTCAAACATCTCAGAATCATGTGGGAAGTTACCCTGAGGTGTTTCCATTAGGTTTGCAGTAAGTGCTTTGGTGTAAAATTGAAATGTATACTATTTGTATTGTGTGAGCATTGCATGCCCTGAGTTAACAACTTTTTTGTGTTGATGTGTACAGCCATGAAACAACTTTCAAACTGCTCATAATCATGTTGGAAGTTATCCTAAGGTGTTTCCATGAGATTTGCCATCAGGACTTTTGAGAACATTTGTAATGTATAGTATTTGTACTGTAAAAGCATTGTATGCACTGAGAAAGCAACTTTTTTGTCTTGATGTTCAGAGCCATAATACAACTTTCAAACAACTCAGAAACATGTGGGAAGTTAACCTAAGTTGTTTCCATTAGGTTTGCAGCATGTACTTTGGTGTAAAATTGAAATGTATACTCTATGTATTATCTAACCATTGTATGCCCTGAGTTAACAACTTTTTTGTGTTGATGTGTAGAGCCATCAGACAACTTTCAAACAGCTCAGAAACATGTGGGAAGTTAACTTAATATGTATCCATCTGGTTTGCACTCTGCATTTTGTTGGAAAATTGAAATGCATACCATCTTAATGTCGGAACATAGTATGCACTGAGAAAGTAAGTTTTTTGTCTTCATGAACAGAGGCATGAAACAACTTTCAACCTACTCATACTCATGTGGGAACTAAACTAAGGTGTTTGCATTAGGTTTGCAGTAAGTGCTTTGGTGTAAAATTGAAATGTATACTATTTGTATTGTCTAAGCATTGCATGCACTGAGATGAAAACTTTTTTGTGTTGATGTGTAGAGCCATGAGACAACTTTCAAACAGCTGAGAAACATGTGGGAAGTTAACTTAATATGCATCCATCTGGTTTGCCCTCTGCATTTTGTTGGAAAATTGAAATGTATACCATCTTAATGTCAGAACATAGTATGCACTGAGAAAGTAACTTTTTTGCCTTGATGAACAGAGGCATGAAACAACTTTCAACCTACTCATACTCATGTGGGAAGTTAACCTAAGGTGTTTCCATTAGGTTTGCAGTAAGTGCTTTGGTGTAAAATTGAAATGTATACTATTTGTATTGTCTAAGCATTGCATGCACTAAGATAACAACTTCTTTGTGTTGACGTGTACAGCCATGAAACGACTTTCAAACTACTCATATTCATGTGGGAAGTTCACCTGAGGTGTTTCCATTAGGTTAGCAATCAGGACTTTTGAGTAGAATTGAAATGTATACTATTTGTATTGTAAAAGCATTGTATGCACTGAGAAAACAACTTTTTTGTCTTGATGTTCAGAGCCATAATACAACTTTCAAACAACTCAGAAACATGTGGGAAGTTAACCTAAGTTGTTTCCATTAGGTTTGCAGCATGTACTTTGGTGTAAAATTGAAATGTATACTATCTGTATTATCTAACCATTGTATGCCCTGAGTTAACAACTTTTTTGTGTTGATGTGTAGAGCCATGAGACAACTTTCAAACAGCTCAGAAACATGTGGGAAGTTAACTTAATATGTATCCATCTGGTTTGCCCTCTGCATTTCGTTGGAAAATTGAAATGTATACCATCTTAATGTCAGAACATAGTATGTACTGAGAAAGTAACTTTTTTGTCTTGATGAATAGAGCCATGAAACAACTTTCAGACATCTCAGAATCATGTGGGAAGTTAACGTAATTTGTTTGCATTAGGTTTGCAGTAAGTGCTTTGGTGTAAAATTGAATTGTATGCTATTTGTATTGTCTAAGCATTGCATGCACTGAGATAACAACTTTTTTGTGTTGATGTGTAGAGCCATGAGACAACTTTCAAACAGCTCAGAAACACGTGGGAAGGTAACTTAATATGCATCCATCTGGTTTGCACTCTGCATTTTGTTGGAAAATTGAAATTTATACCATCTTAATGTCAGAACATAGTATGCACTGAGAAAGTAACTTTTTTGCCTTGATGAACAGAGGCATGAAACAACTTTCAACCTACTCATACTCATGTGGGAAGTTAACCTAAGGTGTTTCCATTAGGTTTGCAGTAAGTGCTTTGGTGTAAAATTGAAATGTATACTATTTGTATTGTCTAAGCATTGCATGCACTAAGATAACAACTTCTTTGTGTTGACGTGTACAGCCATGAAACGACTTTCAAACTACTCATATTCATGTGGGAAGTTCACTTGAGGTGTTTCCATTAGGTTAGCAATCAGGACTTTTGAGTAGAATTGAAATGTATACTATTTGTATTGTAAAAGCATTGTATGCACTGAGAAAACAACTTTTTTGTCTTGATGTTCAGAGCCATAATACAACTTTCAAACAACTCAGAAACATGTGGGAAGTTAACCTAAGTTGTTTCCATTAGGTTTGCAGCATGTACTTTGGTGTAAAATTGAAATGTATACTATCTGTATTATCTAACCATTGTATGCCCTGAGTTAACAACTTTTTTGTGTTGATGTGTAGAGCCATGAGACAACTTTCAAACAGCTCAGAAACATGTGGGAAGTTAACTTAATATGTATCCATCTGGTTTGCCCTCTGCATTTCGTTGGAAAATTGAAATGTATACCATCTTAATGTCAGAACATAGTATGCACTCAGAAAGTAACTTTTTTGTCTTGATGAACAGAGCCATGAAACAACTTTCAGACATCTCAGAATCATGTGGGAAGTTAACCAAAGGTGCTTCCATTAGGATTGCAGTCAGGACTTTTGAGTACAATTGAAATCTATACTACTTTTATGTCAAAGCATTCTATTCACTGAGAAATCAACTTTTTTGTCTTTATGTTCACAGGTATGAAAGAACTTTCAGACATCTCAGAATCATGTGGGAAGTAAACCTAAGGTGTTTCCATTAGGTTTGCAGTAAGTGCTTTGGTGTAAAATTGAGATGTATACCAGTTGTATTGTCTAAGCATTGTCTGCCCTGAGTTAACAACTTTTTTCTGTTGATGTGTGGAGCCATGAGACAACTTTCAAACAGCTCAGAAACATGTGGGAAGTTAACTTAATATGTATCCATCTGGTTTGCACTCTGCATTTTGTTGGAAAATTGTAATGTATACCACCTTAATGTTAGAATATAGTATGCACTGAGAAAGTAACTTTTTTGTCTTGATGAACAGAGGCATGAAACAACTTTCAACCTACTCATACTCATGTGGGAAGTTAACCTAAGGTGTTTCCATTAGGTTTGCAGTAAGTGCTTTGGTGTAAAATTGAAATGTATACTATTTGTATTGTCTAAGCATTGCATGCACTGAGATAACAACTTTTTTGTGTTGACGTGTACAGCCATGAAACGACTTTCAAACTACTCATATTCATGTGGGAAGTTCACCTGAGGTGTTTCCATTAGGTTAGCAATCAGGACTTTTGAGTAGAATTGAAATGTATACTATTTGTATTGTAAAAGCATTGTATGCACTGAGAAAACAACTTTTTTGTCTTGATGTTCAGAGCCATAATACAACTTTCAAACAACTCAGAAACATGTGGGAAGTTAACCTAAGTTGTTTCCATTAGGTTTGCAGCATGTACTTTGGTGTAAAATTGAAATGTATACTATCTGTATTATCTAACCATTGTATGCCCTGATTAACAACTTTTTTGTGTTGATGTGTAGAGCCATGAGACAACTTTCAAACAGCTCAGAAACATGTGGGAAGTTAACTTAATATGTATCCATCTGGTTTGCCCTCTGCATTTCGTTGGAAAATTGAAATGTATACCATCTTAATGTCAGAACATAGTATGCACTCAGAAAGTAACTTTTTTGTCTTGATGAACAGAGCCATGAAACAACTTTCAGACATCTCAGAATCATGTGGGAAGTTAACCAAAGGTGCTTCCATTAGGATTGCAGTCAGGACTTTTGAGTACAATTGAAATCTATACTACTTTTATGTCAAAGCATTCTATTCACTGAGAAATCAACTTTTTTGTCTTTATGTTCACAGGTATGAAAGAACTTTCAGACATCTCAGAATCATGTGGGAAGTAAACCTAAGGTGTTTCCATTAGGTTTGCAGTAAGTGCTTTGGTGTAAAATTGAGATGTATACCAGTTGTATTGTCTAAGCATTGTCTGCCCTGAGTTAACAACTTTTTTCTGTTGATGTGTGGAGCCATGAGACAACTTTCAAACAGCTCAGAAACATGTGGGAAGTTAACTTAATATGTATCCATCTGGTTTGCACTCTGCATTTTGTTGGAAAATAGTAATGTATACCACCTTAACGTTAGAACATAGTATGCACTGAGAAAGTAAGTTTTTTGTCTTGATGAACAGAGGCATGAAACAACTTTCAAACTACTCATAATCATGTGGGAAGTTAACCTAAGGTGTTTCCATTAGGGTTGCAATCAGGACTTTTGAGTAGAATTGAAATGTATACTATTTGTATTGTAAAAGCATTGTATGCACTGAGAAAACAACTTTTTTGTCTTGATGTTCAGAGCCATAATACAACTTGCAAACAACTCAGAAACATTTGGGAAGTTAACCTAAGTTGTTTCCATTAGTTTTGCAGCATGTACTTTGGTGTAAAATTGAAATGTATACTCTATGTATTATCTAACCATTGTATGCCCTGAGTTAACAACTTTTTTGTGTTGATGTGTAGAGCCATGAGACAACTTTCAAACAGCTCAGAAACATGTGGGAAGGTAACTTAATATGTATCCATCTGGTTTGCACTCTGCATTTTGTTGGAAAATTGAAATTTATACCATCTTAATGTCAGAACATAGTATGCACTGAGAAAGTAACTTTTTTGTCTTGATGAATAGAGCCATGAAACAACTTTCAGACATCTCAGAATCATGTGGGAAGTTAACCTAAGTTGTTTCCATTAGGTTTGCAGCATGTACTTTGGTGTAAAATTGAAATGTATACTCTATGTATTATCTAACCATTGTATGCCCTGAGTTAACAACTTTTTTGTGTTGATGCGTAGAGCCATGAAACAACTTTCAAACTACTCATAAACATGTGGGAAGTTAACCTAAGGTGTTTCCATTAGGTTTGCAGTCAGGACTTTTGAGTACAATTGAAATGTATACTACATTTATGTCAAAGCATTCTATTCACTGAGAAATCAACTTTTTTGTCTTTATGTTCACAGGTATGAAAGAACTTTCAGACATCTCAGAATCATGTGGGAAGTAAATCTAAGGTGTTTCCATTAGGTTTGCAGTAAGTGCTTTGGTGTAAAATTGAGATGTATACCAGTTGTATTGTCTAAGCATTGTCTGCCCTGAGTTAACAACTTTTTTCTGTTGATGTGTGGAGCCATGAGACAACTTTCAAACAGCTCAGAAACATGTGGGAAGTTAACTTAATATGTATCCATCTGGTTTGCACTCTGCATTTTGTTGGAAAATTGCAATGTATACCACCTTAACGTTAGAACATAGTATGCACTGAGAAAGTAACTTTTTTGTCTTGATGAACAGAGGCATGAAACAACTTTCAAACTACTCATACTCATGTGGGAAGTTAACCTAAGGTGTTTCCATTAGGTTTGCAGTAAGTGCTTTGGTGTAAAATTGAAATGTATACTATTTGTATTGTCTAAGCATTGCATGCACTGAGATAACAACTTTTTTGTGTTGATGTGTAGAGCCATGAGACAACTTTTAAACAGCTCAGAAACATGTGGGAAGGAAACTTAATATGTATCCATCTGGTTTGCACTCTGCATTTTGTTGGAAAATTGAAATTTATACCATCTTAATGTCAGAACATAGTATGCACTGAGAAAGTAACTTTTTTGTCTTGATGAATAGAGCCATGAAACAACTTTCAGAGATCTCAGAATCATGTGGGAAGTTAACCTAATTTGTTTCCATTAGGTTTGCAGTAAGTGCTTTGGTGTAAAATTGAAATGTATACTATTTGTATTGTCTAAGCATTGCATGCACTGAGATAACAACTTTTTTGTGTTGACGTGTACAGCCATGAAACGACTTTCAAACTACTCATATTCATGTGGGAAGTTCACCTGAGGTGTTTCCATTAGGTTAGCAATCAGGACTTTTGAGTAGAATTGAAATGTATACTATTTGTATTGTAAAAGCATTGTATGCACTGAGAAAACAACTTTTTTTTCTTGATGTTCAGAGCCATAATACAACTTTCAAACAACTCAGAAACATGTGGGAAGTTAACCTAAGTTGTTTCCATTAGGTTTGCAGCATGTACTTTGGTGTAAAATTGAAATGTATACTATCTGTATTATCTAACCATTGTATGCCCTGATTAACAACTTTTTTGTGTTGATGTGTAGAGCCATGAGACAACTTTCAAACAGCTCAGAAACATGTGGGAAGTTAACTTAATATGTATCCATCTGGTTTGCCCTCTGCATTTCGTTGGAAAATTGAAATGTATACCATCTTAATGTCAGAACATAGTATGCACTCAGAAAGTAACTTTTTTGTCTTGATGAACAGAGCCATGAAACAACTTTCAGACATCTCAGAATCATGTGGGAAGTTAACCAAAGGTGCTTCCATTAGGATTGCAGTCAGGACTTTTGAGTACAATTGAAATGTATACTACTTTTATGTCAAAGCATTCTATTCACTGAGAAATCAACTTTTTTGTCTTTATGTTCACAGGTATGAAAGAACTTTCAGACATCTCAGAATCATGTGGGAAGTAAACCTAAGGTGTTTCCATTAGGTTTGCAGTAAGTGCTTTGGTGTAAAATTGAGATGTATACCAGTTGTATTGTCTAAGCATTGTCTGCCCTGAGTTAACAACTTTTTTCTGTTGATGTGTGGAGCCATGAGACAACTTTCAAACAGCTCAGAAACATGTGGGAAGTTAACTTAATATGTATCCATCTGGTTTGCACTCTGCATTTTGTTGGAAAATAGTAATGTATACCACCTTAACGTTAGAACAAAGTATGCACTGAGAAAGTAAGTTTTTTGTCTTGATGAACAGAGGCATGAAACAACTTTCAAACTACTCATAATCATGTGGGAAGTTAACCTAAGGTGTTTCCATTAGGGTTGCAATCAGGACTTTTGAGTAGAATTGAAATGTATACTATTTGTATTGTAAAAGCATTGTATGCACTGAGAAAACAACTTTTTTGTCTTGATGTTCAGAGCCATAATACAACTTTCAAACAACTCAGAAACATGTGGGAAGTTAACCTAAGTTGTTTCCATTAGGTTTGCAGCATGAACTTTGGTGTAAAATTGAAATGTATACTATCTGTATTATCTAACCATTGTATGCCCTGAGTTAACAACTTTTTTGTGTTGATGTGTAGAGCCATGAGACAACTTTCAAACAGCTCAGAAACATGTGGGAAGTTAACTTAATATGTATCCATCTGGTTTGCCCTCTGCATTTTGTTGGAAAATTGAAATGTATACCATCTTAATGTCAGAACATAGTATGCACTCAGAAAGTAACTTTTTTGTCTTGATGAACAGAGCCATGAAACAACTTTCAGACATCTCAGAATCATGTGGGAAGTTAACCAAAGGTGCTTCCATTAGGATTGCAGTCAGGACTTTTGAGTACAATTGAAATGTATACTACTTTTATGTCAAAGCATTCTATTCACTGAGAAATCAACTTTTTTATCTTTATGTTCACAGGTTTGAAACAACTTTCAGACATCTCAGAATCAGGTGGGAAGTTAACCTAAGGTGTTTACATTAGGTTTGCAGCATGTACTTTGGTGTAAAATTGAAATGTATACTCTCTGTATTATCTAACCATTGTATGCCCTCAGTTAACAACTTTTTTGTGTTGATGTGTAGAGCCATGAGACAACTTTCAAACAGCTCAGAAACATGTGGGAAGTTAACTTAATATGAATCCATCTTGTTTGCTCTCTGCATTTTGTTGGAAAATTGAAATTTATACCATCTTAATGTCAGAACATAGTATGCACTGAGAAAGTAACTTTTTTGTCTTGATGAATAGAGCCATGAAACAACTTTCAGACATCTCAGAATCATGTGGGAAGTTAACGTAATTTGTTTGCATTAGGTTTGCAGTAAGTGCTTTGGTGTAAAATTGAAATGTATACTATTTGTATTGTCTAAGTATTGCATGCACTGAGATAACAACTTTTTTGTGTTGATGTGTAGAGCCATGAGACAACTTTCAAACAGCTCAGAAACACGTGGGAAGGTAACTTAATATGTATCCATCTGGTTTGCACTCTGCATTTTGTTGGAAAATTGAAATTTATACCATCTTAATGTCAGAACATAGTATGCACTGAGAAAGTAACTTCTTTGTCTTGACGAATAGAGCCATGAAACAACTTTCAGACATCTCAGAATCATGTGGGAAGTTAACCAAAGGTGTTTCCATTAGGTTTGCAGTAAGTGCTTTGGTGTAAAATTGAAATGTATACTATTTGTATTGTCTAAGCATTGCATGCACGGAGATAACAACTCTTTTGTGTTGATGTGTACAGCCATGAAACAACATTCAACCTACTCATACTCATGTGGGAAGTTAACCTAAGTTGTTCCAATTAGGTTTGCAGTCAGGACTTTAGACTACATTTGAAGTCTATACTACATATATGTCAAAGCATTCTATACACTGAGAAATCAACCTTTTTTATCTTCATGCTCACAGGTATGAAAAAACTTTCAGACATCTCAGAATCATGTGGGAAGTTAACCTAAGGTGTTTCCATTAGGTTTGCAGTTAGTGCTTTGGTGTAAAATTGAGATGTATACCGTTTGTATTGTCTATGCATTGCATGCACTGAGATAACAACTTCTTTGTGTTGACGTGGACAGCCATGACACGACTTTCAAACTACTCATATTCATGTGGGAAGTTCACCTGAGGTGTTTCCATTAGGTTAGCAATCAGGACTTTTGAGTAGAATTGAAATGTATACTATTTGTATTGTAAAAGCATTGTATGCACTGAGAAAACAACTTTTTTGTCTTGATGTTCAGAGCCATAATACAACTTTCAAACAACTCAGAAACATGTGGGAAGTTAACCTACGTTGTTTCCATTAGGTTTGCAGCATGAACTTTGGTGTAAAATTGAAATGTATACTCTCTGTATTATCTAACCATTGTATGCCCTGAGTTAACAACTTTTTTGTGTTGATGTGTAGAGCCATGAGACAACTTCAAACAGCTCAGAAACATGTGGGAAGTTAACTTAATATGAATCCATCTTGTTTGCCCTCTGCATTTTGTTGGAAAATTCAAATGTATACCATCTTAATGTCAGAACATAGTATGCACTGAGAAAGTAACTTTTTTGTCTTGATGAACAGAGCCATGAAACAACTTTCAAACATCTCAGAATCATGTGGGAAGTTACCCTGAGGTGTTTCCATTAGGTTTGCAGTAAGTGCTTTGGTGTAAAATTGAAATGTATACTATTTGTATTGTCTAAGCATTGCATGCCCTGAGTTAACAACTTTTTTGTGTTGATGTGTACAGCCATGAAACAACTTTCAAACTGCTCATAATCATGTTGGAAGTTATCCTAAGGTGTTTCCATGAGATTTGCCATCAGGACTTTTGAGAACATTTGAAATGTATAGTATTTGTACTGTAAAAGCATTGTATGCACTGAGAAAACAACTTTTTTGTCTTGATGTTCAGAGCCATAATACAACTTTCAAACAACTCAGAAACATGTGGGAAGTTAACCTAAGGTGTTTCCATTAGGTTTGCAGTCAGGACTTTTGAGTACAATTGAAATGTATACTACATTTATGTCAAAGCATTCTATTCACTGAGAAATCAACTTTTTTGTCTTTATGTTCACAGGTATGAAAGAACTTTCAGACATCTCAGAATCGTGTGGGAAGTAAACCTAAGGTGTTTCCATTAGGTTTGCAGTAAGTGCTTTGGTGTAAAATTGAGATGTATACCAGTTGTGTTGTCTAAGCATTGTCTGCCCTGAGTTAACAACTTTTTTCTGTTGATGTGTGGAGCCATGAGACAACTTTCAAACAGCTCAGAAACATGTGGGAAGTTAACTTAATATGTATCCATCTGGTTTGCACTCTGCATTTTGTTGGAAAATTGAAATGCATACCATCTTAATGTCGGAACATAGTATGCACTGAGAAAGTAAATTTTTTGTCTTCATGAACAGAGGCATGAAACAACTTTCAACCTACTCATACTCATGTGGGAACTAAACTAAGGTGTTTGCATTAGGTTTGCAGTAAGTGCTTTGGTGTAAAATTGAAATGTATACTATTTGTATTGTCTAAGCATTGCATGCACTGAGATGAAAATTTTTTGGGTTGATGTGTAGAGCCATGAGACAACTTTCAAACAGCTGAGAAACATGTGGGAAGTTAACTTAATATGCATCCATCTGGTTTGCCCTCTGCATTTTGTTGGAAAATTGAAATGTATACCATCTTAATGTCAGAACATAGTATGCACTGAGAAAGTAACTTTTTTGCCTTGATGAACAGAGGCATGAAACAACTTTCAACCTACTCATACTCATGTGGGAAGTTAACCTAAGGTGTTTCCATTAGGTTTGCAGTAAGTGCTTTGGTGTAAAATTGAAATGTATACTATTTGTATTGTCTAAGCATTGCATGCACTGAGATAAAAACTTTTTTGTGTTGATGTGTAGAGCCATGAGACAACTTTCAAACAGCTCAGAAACATGTGGGAAGTTAACTTAATATGTATCCATCTGGTTTGCCCTCTACATTTTGTTGGATAATTGAAATGTATACCATCTTAATGTCAGACATAGTATGCACTGAGAAATTAACTTTTTTGTCTTGATGAACAGAGCCATGAAACAACTTTCAGACATCTCAGAATCATGTGGGAAGTTAACCAAAGGTGTTCCATTAGGTTTGCAGTAAGTGCTTTGGTGTAAAATTGAAATGTATACTATTTGTATTGTCTAAGCATTGCATGCACTGAGATAAAAACTTTTTTGTGTTGATGTGTAGAGCCATGAGACAAATTTCAAACAGCTGAGAAACATGTGGGAAGTTAACTTAATATGTATCCATCTGGTTTGCACTCTGCATTTTGTTGGAAAATTGAAATGTATACCATCTTAATGTCAGAACATAGTATGCACTGAGAAAGTAACTTTTTTGTCGTGATGAACAGAGCCATGAAACAACTTTCAGACATCTCAGAATCATGTGGGAAGTTAACCAAAGGTGTTTCCATTAGGATTGCAGTCAGAACTTTTGAGTACAGTTGAAATGAATACTACTTTTATGTCAAAGCATTCTATTCAATGAAAAATCAACTTTTTTATCTTTATGTTCACAGGTTTGAAACAACTTTCAGACATCTCAGAATCATGTGGGAAGTTACCCTGAGGTGTTTCCATTAGGTTTGCAGTAAGTGCTTTGGTGTAAAATTGAAATGTATACTATTTGTATTGTCTAAGCATTGCATGCACTAAGATAACAACTTCTTTGTGTTGACGTGTACAGCCATGAAACGACTTTTAAACTACTCATATTCATGTGGGAAGTTCACCTGAGGTGTTTCTATTAGGTTAGCAATCAGGACTTTTGAGTAGAATTGAAATGTATACTATTTGTATTGTAAAAGCATTGTATGCACTGAGAAAACAACTTTTTTGTCTTGATGTTCAGAGCCATAATACAACTTTCAAACAACTCAGAAACATGTGGGAAGTTAACCTAAGTTGTTTCCATTAGGTTTGCAGCATGTACTTTGGTGTAAAATTGAAATGTATATCATTTGTATTCTCTAAGCATTGCATGCACTGAGATAACAACTTTTTTGTGTTGATGTGTAGAGCCATGAGACAACTTTCAAACAGCTCAGAAACATGTGGGAAGGTAACTTAATCTGTATCCATCTAGTTTGCACTCTGCTTTTTGTTGGAAAATTGAAATTTATACCATCTTAATGTCAGAACATAGTATGCACTGAGAAAGTAACTTTTTTGTCTTGATGAACAGAGCCATGAAACAACTTTCAGACATCTCAGAATCATGTGGGAAGTTAACCTAATTTGTTTCCATTAGGTTTGCAGTAAGTGCTTTGGTGTAAAATTGAAATGTATACTATTTGTATTGTCTAAGCATTGCATGCACTGAGATAACAACTTTTTTGTGTTGATGTGTAGAGCCATGAGACAACTTTCAAACAGCTCTGAAACATGTGGGAAGGTAACTTAATATGTATCCATCTGGTTTGCACTCTGCATTTTGTTGGAAAATTGAAATTTATACCATCTTAATGTCAGAACATAGTATGCACTGAGAAAGTAACTTTTTTGTCTTGATGAATAGAGCCATGAAACAACTTTGAAACTACTCATAAACATGTGGGAAGTTAACCTAAGTTGTTTCCATTAGGTTTGCAGTCAGGACTTTAGAGTACATTTGAAATCTATACTACTTTTATGTCAATGCATTCTATACACTGAGAAATCAACCTTTTTAATCTTCATGCTCACAGGTATGAAAAAACTTTCAGACATCTCAGAATCATGTGGGAAGTTAACCTAAGGTGTTTCCATTAGGTTTGCAGTAAGTGCTTTGGTGTAAAATTGAGATGTATACCGTTTGTATTGTCTAAGCATTGTATGCCCTGAGTTAAGAACTTTTCTGCGATGATGAGTGGAGCCATGAGACAACTTTCAAACAGCTCAGAAACATGTGGGAGTTAACTTAATATGTATCCATCTGGTATGCACTCAGCATTTTGTTGGAAAATTGTAATGTATACCACCTTAATGTTAGAACATAGTATGCACTGAGAAAGTATCTTTTTTGCCTTGATGAACAGAGGCATGAAACAACTTTGAACCTACTCATACTCATGTGGGAAGTTAACCTAAGGTGTTTCCATTAGGTTTGCAGTAAGTGCTTTGGTGTAAAATTGAAATGTATACTATTTGTATTGTCTAAGCATTGCATGCACTGAGATAACAACTCTTTTGTGTTGATGTGTACAGCCATGAAACAACATTCAACCTACTCATACTCATGTGGGAAGTTAACCTAAGTTGTTCCAATTAGGTTTGCAGTCAGGACTTTAGACTACATTTGAAGTCTATACTACATATATGTCAAAGCATTCTATACACTGAGAAATCAACCTTTTTTATCTTCATGCTCACAGGTATGAAAAAACTTTCAGACATCTCAGAATCATGTGGGAAGTTAACCTAAGGTGTTTCCATTAGGTTTGCAGTTAGTGCTTTGGTGTAAAATTGAGATGTATACCGTTTGTATTGTCTATGCATTGCATGCACTGAGATAACAACTTCTTTGTGTTGACGTGGACAGCCATGAAACGACTTTCAAACTACTCATATTCATGTGGGAAGTTCACCTGAGGTGTTTCCATTAGGTTAGCAATCAGGACTTTTGAGTAGAATTGAAATGTATACTATTTGTATTGTAAAAGCATTGTATGCACTGAGAAAACAACTTTTTTGTCTTGATGTTCAGAGCCATAATACAACTTTCAAACAACTCAGAAACATGTGGGAAGTTAACCTACGTTGTTTCCATTAGGTTTGCAGCATGAACTTTGGTGTAAAATTGAAATGTATACTCTCTGTATTATCTAACCATTGTATGCCCTGAGTTAACAACTTTTTTGTGTTGATGTGTAGAGCCATGAGACAACTTCAAACAGCTCAGAAACATGTGGGAAGTTAACTTAATATGAATCCATCTTGTTTGCCCTCTGCATTTTGTTGGAAAATTCAAATGTATACCATCTTAATGTCAGAACATAGTATGCACTGAGAAAGTAACTTTTTTGTCTTGATGAACAGAGCCATGAAACAACTTTCAAACATCTCAGAATCATGTGGGAAGTTACCCTGAGGTGTTTCCATTAGGTTTGCAGTAAGTGCTTTGGTGTAAAATTGAAATGTATACTATTTGTATTGTCTAAGCATTGCATGCCCTGAGTTAACAACATTTTTGTGTTGATGTGTACAGCCATGAAACAACTTTCAAACTGCTCATAATCATGTTGGAAGTTATCCTAAGGTGTTTCCATGAGATTTGCCATCAGGACTTTTGAGAACATTTGAAATGTATAGTATTTGTACTGTAAAAGCATTGTATGCACTGAGAAAACAACTTTTTTGTCTTGATGTTCAGAGCCATAATACAACTTTCAAACAACTCAGAAACATGTGGGAAGTTAACCTAAGGTGTTTCCATTAGGTTTGCAGTCAGGACTTTTGAGTACAATTGAAATGTATACTACATTTATGTCAAAGCATTCTATTCACTGAGAAATCAACTTTTTTGTCTTTATGTTCACAGGTATGAAAGAACTTTCAGACATCTCAGAATCGTGTGGGAAGTAAACCTAAGGTGTTTCCATTAGGTTTGCAGTAAGTGCTTTGGTGTAAAATTGAGATGTATACCAGTTGTGTTGTCTAAGCATTGTCTGCCCTGAGTTAACAACTTTTTTCTGTTGATGTGTGGAGCCATGAGACAACTTTCAAACAGCTCAGAAACATGTGGGAGGTTAACTTAATATGTATCCATCTCGTTTGCACTCTGCATTTTGTTGGAAAATTGAAATGCATACCATCTTAATGTCGGAACATAGTATGCACTGAGAAAGTAAATTTTTTGTCTTCATGAACAGAGGCATGAAACAACTTTCAACCTACTCATACTCATGTGGGAACTAAACTAAGGTGTTTGCATTAGGTTTGCAGTAAGTGCTTTGGTGTAAAATTGAAATGTATACTATTTGTATTGTCTAAGCATTGCATGCACTGAGATGAAAATTTTTTGGGTTGATGTGTAGAGCCATGAGACAACTTTCAAACAGCTGAGAAACATGTGGGAAGTTAACTTAATATGCATCCATCTGGTTTGCCCTCTGCATTTTGTTGGAAAATTGAAATGTATACCATCTTAATGTCAGAACATAGTATGCACTGAGAAAGTAACTTTTTTGCCTTGATGAACAGAGGCATGAAACAACTTTCAACCTACTCATACTCATGTGGGAAGTTAACCTAAGGTGTTTCCATTAGGTTTGCAGTAAGTGCTTTGGTGTAAAATTGAAATGTATACTATTTGTATTGTCTAAGCATTGCATGCACTGAGATAAAAACTTTTTTGTGTTGATGTGTAGAGCCATGAGACAACTTTCAAACAGCTCAGAAACATGTGGGAAGTTAACTTAATATGTATCCATCTGGTTTGCCCTCTACATTTTGTTGGATAATTGAAATGTATACCATCTTAATGTCAGACATAGTATGCACTGAGAAATTAACTTTTTTGTCTTGATGAACAGAGCCATGAAACAACTTTCAGACATCTCAGAATCATGTGGGAAGTTAACCAAAGGTGTTCCATTAGGTTTGCAGTAAGTGCTTTGGTGTAAAATTGAAATGTATACTATTTGTATTGTCTAAGCATTGCATGCACTGAGATAAAAACTTTTTTGTGTTGATGTGTAGAGCCATGAGACAAATTTCAAACAGCTGAGAAACATGTGGGAAGTTAACTTAATATGTATCCATCTGGTTTGCACTCTGCATTTTGTTGGAAAATTGAAATGTATACCATCTTAATGTCAGAACATAGTATGCACTGAGAAAGTAACTTTTTTGTCGTGATCAACAGAGCCATGAAACAACTTTCAGACATCTCAGAATCATGTGGGAAGTTAACCAAAGGTGTTTCCATTAGGATTGCAGTCAGAACTTTTGAGTACAGTTGAAATGAATACTACTTTTATGTCAAAGCATTCTATTCAATGAAAAATCAACTTTTTTATCTTTATGTTCACAGGTTTGAAACAACTTTCAGACATCTCAGAATCATGTGGGAAGTTACCCTGAGGTGTTTCCATTAGGTTTGCAGTAAGTGCTTTGGTGTAAAATTGAAATGTATACTATTTGTATTGTCTAAGCATTGCATGCACTAAGATAACAACTTCTTTGTGTTGACGTGTACAGCCATGAAACGACTTTTAAACTACTCATATTCATGTGGGAAGTTCACCTGAGGTGTTTCCATTAGGTTAGCAATCAGGACTTTTGAGTAGAATTGAAATGTATACTATTTGTATTGTAAAAGCATTGTATGCACTGAGAAAACAACTTTTTTGTCTTGATGTTCAGAGCCATAATACAACTTTCAAACAACTCAGAAACATGTGGGAAGTTAACCTACGTTGTTTCCATTAGGTTTGCAGCATGAACTTTGGTGTAAAATTGAAATGTATACTCTCTGTATTATCTAACCATTGTATGCCCTGAGTTAACAACTTTTTTGTGTTGATGTGTAGAGCCATGAGACAACTTCAAACAGCTCAGAAACATGTGGGAAGTTAACTTAATATGAATCCATCTTGTTTGCCCTCTGCATTTTGTTGGAAAATTCAAATGTATACCATCTTAATGTCAGAACATAGTATGCACTGAGAAAGTAACTTTTTTGTCTTGATGAACAGAGCCATGAAACAACTTTCAAACATCTCAGAATCATGTGGGAAGTTACCCTGAGGTGTTTCCATTAGGTTTGCAGTAAGTGCTTTGGTGTAAAATTGAAATGTATACTATTTGTATTGTCTAAGCATTGCATGCCCTGAGTTAACAACATTTTTGTGTTGATGTGTACAGCCATGAAACAACTTTCAAACTGCTCATAATCATGTTGGAAGTTATCCTAAGGTGTTTCCATGAGATTTGCCATCAGGACTTTTGAGAACATTTGAAATGTATAGTATTTGTACTGTAAAAGCATTGTATGCACTGAGAAAACAACTTTTTTGTCTTGATGTTCAGAGCCATAATACAACTTTCAAACAACTCAGAAACATGTGGGAAGTTAACCTAAGGTGTTTCCATTAGGTTTGCAGTCAGGACTTTTGAGTACAATTGAAATGTATACTACATTTATGTCAAAGCATTCTATTCACTGAGAAATCAACTTTTTTGTCTTTATGTTCACAGGTATGAAAGAACTTTCAGACATCTCAGAATCGTGTGGGAAGTAAACCTAAGGTGTTTCCATTAGGTTTGCAGTAAGTGCTTTGGTGTAAAATTGAGATGTATACCAGTTGTGTTGTCTAAGCATTGTCTGCCCTGAGTTAACAACTTTTTTCTGTTGATGTGTGGAGCCATGAGACAACTTTCAAACAGCTCAGAAACATGTGGGAGGTTAACTTAATATGTATCCATCTCGTTTGCACTCTGCATTTTGTTGGAAAATTGAAATGCATACCATCTTAATGTCGGAACATAGTATGCACTGAGAAAGTAAATTTTTTGTCTTCATGAACAGAGGCATGAAACAACTTTCAACCTACTCATACTCATGTGGGAACTAAACTAAGGTGTTTGCATTAGGTTTGCAGTAAGTGCTTTGGTGTAAAATTGAAATGTATACTATTTGTATTGTCTAAGCATTGCATGCACTGAGATGAAAATTTTTTGGGTTGATGTGTAGAGCCATGAGACAACTTTCAAACAGCTGAGAAACATGTGGGAAGTTAACTTAATATGCATCCATCTGGTTTGCCCTCTGCATTTTGTTGGAAAATTGAAATGTATACCATCTTAATGTCAGAACATAGTATGCACTGAGAAAGTAACTTTTTTGCCTTGATGAACAGAGGCATGAAACAACTTTCAACCTACTCATACTCATGTGGGAAGTTAACCTAAGGTGTTTCCATTAGGTTTGCAGTAAGTGCTTTGGTGTAAAATTGAAATGTATACTATTTGTATTGTCTAAGCATTGCATGCACTGAGATAAAAACTTTTTTGTGTTGATGTGTAGAGCCATGAGACAACTTTCAAACAGCTCAGAAACATGTGGGAAGTTAACTTAATATGTATCCATCTGGTTTGCCCTCTACATTTTGTTGGATAATTGAAATGTATACCATCTTAATGTCAGACATAGTATGCACTGAGAAATTAACTTTTTTGTCTTGATGAACAGAGCCATGAAACAACTTTCAGACATCTCAGAATCATGTGGGAAGTTAACCAAAGGTGTTCCATTAGGTTTGCAGTAAGTGCTTTGGTGTAAAATTGAAATGTATACTATTTGTATTGTCTAAGCATTGCATGCACTGAGATAAAAACTTTTTTGTGTTGATGTGTAGAGCCATGAGACAAATTTCAAACAGCTGAGAAACATGTGGGAAGTTAACTTAATATGTATCCATCTGGTTTGCACTCTGCATTTTGTTGGAAAATTGAAATGTATACCATCTTAATGTCAGAACATAGTATGCACTGAGAAAGTAACTTTTTTGTCGTGATCAACAGAGCCATGAAACAACTTTCAGACATCTCAGAATCATGTGGGAAGTTAACCAAAGGTGTTTCCATTAGGATTGCAGTCAGAACTTTTGAGTACAGTTGAAATGAATACTACTTTTATGTCAAAGCATTCTATTCAATGAAAAATCAACTTTTTTATCTTTATGTTCACAGGTTTGAAACAACTTTCAGACATCTCAGAATCATGTGGGAAGTTACCCTGAGGTGTTTCCATTAGGTTTGCAGTAAGTGCTTTGGTGTAAAATTGAAATGTATACTATTTGTATTGTCTAAGCATTGCATGCACTAAGATAACAACTTCTTTGTGTTGACGTGTACAGCCATGAAACGACTTTTAAACTACTCATATTCATGTGGGAAGTTCACCTGAGGTGTTTCCATTAGGTTAGCAATCAGGACTTTTGAGTAGAATTGAAATGTATACTATTTGTATTGTAAAAGCATTGTATGCACTGAGAAAACAACTTTTTTGTCTTGATGTTCAGAGCCATAATACAACTTTCAAACAACTCAGAAACATGTGGGAAGTTAACCTAAGTTGTTTCCATTAGGTTTGCAGCATGTACTTTGGTGTAAAATTGAAATGTATACCATTTGTATTCTCTAAGCATTGCATGCACTGAGATAACAACTTTTTTGTGTTGATGTGTAGAGCCATGAGACAACTTTCAAACAGCTCAGAAACATGTGGGAAGGTAACTTAATCTGTATCCATCTAGTTTGCACTCTGCTTTTTGTTGGAAAATTGAAATTTATACCATCTTAATGTCAGAACATAGTATGCACTGAGAAAGTAACTTTTTTGTCTTGATGAACAGAGCCATGAAACAACTTTCAGACATCTCAGAATCATGTGGGAAGTTAACCTAATTTGTTTCCATTAGGTTTGCAGTAAGTGCTTTGGTGTAAAATTGAAATGTATACTATTTGTATTGTCTAAGCATTGCATGCACTGAGATAACAACTTTTTTGTGTTGATGTGTAGAGCCATGAGACAACTTTCAAACAGCTCTGAAACATGTGGGAAGGTAACTTAATATGTATCCATCTGGTTTGCACTCTGCATTTTGTTGGAAAATTGAAATTTATACCATCTTAATGTCAGAACATAGTATGCACTGAGAAAGTAACTTTTTTGTCTTGATGAATAGAGCCATGAAACAACTTTGAAACTACTCATAAACATGTGGGAAGTTAACCTAAGTTGTTTCCATTAGGTTTGCAGTCAGGACTTTAGAGTACATTTGAAATCTATACTACATTTATGTCAATGCATTCTATACACTGAGAAATCAACCTTT
Source organism: Mobula birostris (assembly GCF_030028105.1). Taxonomy (NCBI): domain Eukaryota; kingdom Metazoa; phylum Chordata; class Chondrichthyes; order Myliobatiformes; family Myliobatidae; genus Mobula; species Mobula birostris. The sequence continues at coordinate 42,865 of NW_027274342.1, read as the reverse complement.
TTAATCTTCATGCTCACAGGTATGAAAAAACTTTCAGACATCTCAGAATCATGTGGGAAGTTAACCTAAGGTGTTTCCATTAGGTTTGCAGTAAGTGCTTTGGTGTAAAATTGAGATGTATACCGTTTGTATTGTCTAAGCATTGTATGCCCTGAGTTAAGAACTTTTCTGAGATGATGAGTGGAGCCATGAGACAACTTTCGAACAGCTCAGAAACATGTGGGAGTTAACTTAATATGTATCCATCTGGTATGCACTCAGCATTTTGTTGGAAAATTGTAATGTATACCACCTTAATGTTAGAACATAGTATGCACTGAGAAAGTATCTTTTTTGCCTTGATGAACAGAGGCATGAAACAACTTTGAACCTACTCATACTCATGTGGGAAGTTAACCTAAGGTGTTTCCATTAGGTTTGCAGTAAGTGCTTTGGTGTAAAATTGAAATGTATACTATTTGTATTGTCTAAGCATTGCATGCACTGAGATAACAACTCTTTTGTGTTGATGTGTACAGCCATGAAACAACATTGAACCTACTCATACTCATGTGGGAAGTTAACCTAAGTTGTTCCAATTAGGTTTGCAGTCAGGACTTTAGACTACATTTGAAGTCTATACTACATATATGTCAAAGCATTCTATACACTGAGAAATCAACCTTTTTTATCTTCATGCTCACAGGTATGAAAAAACTTTCAGACATCTCAGAATCATGTGGGAAGTTAACCTAAGGTGTTTCCATTAGGTTTGCAGTTAGTGCTTTGGTGTAAAATTGAGATGTATACCGTTTGTATTGTCTATGCATTGCATGCACTGAGATAACAAATTCTTTGTGTTGACGTGGACAGCCATGAAACGACTTTCAAACTACTCATATTCATGTGGGAAGTTCACCTGAGGTGTTTCCATTAGGTTAGCAATCAGGACTTTTGAGTAGAATTGAAATGTATACTATTTGTATTGTAAAAGCATTGTATGCACTGAGAAAACAACTTTTTTGTCTTGATGTTCAGAGCCATAATACAACTTTCAAACAACTCAGAAACATGTGGGAAGTTAACCTACGTTGTTTCCATTAGGTTTGCAGCATGAACTTTGGTGTAAAATTGAAATGTATACTCTCTGTATTATCTAACCATTGTATGCCCTGAGTTAACAACTTTTTTGTGTTGATGTGTAGAGCCATGAGACAACTTCAAACAGCTCAGAAACATGTGGGAAGTTAACTTAATATGAATCCATCTTGTTTGCCCTCTGCATTTTGTTGGAAAATTCAAATGTATACCATCTTAATGTCAGAACATAGTATGCACTGAGAAAGTAACTTTTTTGTCTTGATGAACAGAGCCATGAAACAACTTTCAAACATCTCAGAATCATGTGGGAAGTTACCCTGAGGTGTTTCCATTAGGTTTGCAGTAAGTGCTTTGGTGTAAAATTGAAATGTATACTATTTGTATTGTCTAAGCATTGCATGCCCTGAGTTAACAACTTTTTTGTGTTGATGTGTACAGCCATGAAACAACTTTCAAACTGCTCATAATCATGTTGGAAGTTATCCTAAGGTGTTTCCATGAGATTTGCCATCAGGACTTTTGAGAACATTTGAAATGTATAGTATTTGTACTGTAAAAGCATTGTATGCACTGAGAAAACAACTTTTTTGTCTTGATGTTCAGAGCCATAATACAACTTTCAAACAACTCAGAAACATGTGGGAAGTTAACCTAAGGTGTTTCCATTAGGTTTGCAGCATGTACTTTGGTGTAAAATTGAAATGTATACCATTTGTATTCTCTAAGCATTGCATGCACTGAGATAACAACTTTTTTGTGTTGATGTGTAGAGCCATGAGACAACTTTCAAACAGCTCAGAAACATGTGGGAAGGTAACTTAATCTGTATCCATCTAGTTTGCACTCTGCTTTTTGTTGGAAAATTGAAATTTATACCATCTTAATGTCAGAACATAGTATGCACTGAGAAAGTAACTTTTTTGTCTTGATGAACAGAGCCATGAAACAACTTTCAGACATCTCAGAATCATGTGGGAAGTTAACATAATTTGTTTCCATTAGGTTTGCAGTAAGTGCTTTGGTGTAAAATTGAAATGTATACTATTTGTATTGTCTAAGCATTGCATGCACTGAGATAACAACTTTTTTGTGTTGATGTGTAGAGCCATGAGACAACTTTCAAACAGCTCTGAAACATGTGGGAAGGTAACTTAATATGTATCCATCTGGTTTGCACTCTGCATTTTGTTGGAAAATTGAAATTTATACCATCTTAATGTCAGAACATAGTATGCACTGAGAAAGTAACTTTTTTGTCTTGATGAATAGAGCCATGAAACAACTTTGAAACTACTCATAAACATGTGGGAAGTTAACCTAAGTTGTTTCCATTAGGTTTGCAGTCAGCACTTTAGAGTACATTTGAAATCTATACTACATTTATGTCAATGCATTCTATACACTGAGAAATCAACCTTTTTAATCTTCATGCTCACAGGTATGAAAAAACTTTCAGACATCTCAGAATCATGTGGGAAGTTAACCTAAGGTGTTTCCATTAGGTTTGCAGTAAGTGCTTTGGTGTAAAATTGAGATGTATACCGTTTGTATTGTCTAAGCATTGTATGCCCTGAGTTAAGAACTTTTCTGAGATGATGAGTGGAGCCATGAGACAACTTTCAAACAGCTCAGAAACATGTGGGAGTTAACTTAATATGTATCCATCTGGTATGCACTCAGCATTTTGTTGGAAAATTGTAATGTATACCACCTTAATGTTAGAACATAGTATGCACTGAGAAAGTATCTTTTTTGCCTTGATGAACAGAGGCATGAAACAACTTTGAACCTACTCATACTCATGTGGGAAGTTAACCTAAGGTGTTTCCATTAGGTTTGCAGTAAGTGCTTTGGTGTAAAATTGAAATGTATACTATTTGTATTGTCTAAGCATTGCATGCACTGAGATAACAACTCTTTTGTGTTGATGTGTACAGCCATGAAACAACATTCAACCTACTCATACTCATGTGGGAAGTTAACCTAAGTTGTTCCAATTAGGTTTGCAGTCAGGACTTTAGACTACATTTGAAGTCTATACTACATATATGTCAAAGCACTGAGAAATCAACCTTTTTTATCTTCATGCTCACAGGTATGAAAAAACTTTCAGACATCTCAGAATCATGTGGGAAGTTAACCTAAGGTGTTTCCATTAGGTTTGCAGTTAGTGCTTTGGTGTAAAATTGAGATGTATACCGTTTGTATTGTCTATGCATTGCATGCACTGAGATAACAACTTCTTTGTGTTGACGTGGACAGCCATGAAACGACTTTCAAACTACTCATATTCATGTGGGAAGTTCACCTGAGGTGTTTCCATTAGGTTAGCAATCAGGACTTTTGAGTAGAATTGAAATGTATACTATTTGTATTGTAAAAGCATTGTATGCACTGAGAAAACAACTTTTTTGTCTTGATGTTCAGAGCCATAATACAACTTTCAAACAACTCAGAAACATGTGGGAAGTTAACCTACGTTGTTTCCATTAGGTTTGCAGCATGAACTTTGGTGTAAAATTGAAATGTATACTCTCTGTATTATCTAACCATTGTATGCCCTGAGTTAACAACTTTTTTGTGTTGATGTGTAGAGCCATGAGACAACTTCAAACAGCTCAGAAACATGTGGGAAGTTAACTTAATATGAATCCATCTTGTTTGCCCTCTGCATTTTGTTGGAAAATTCAAATGTATACCATCTTAATGTCAGAACATAGTATGCACTGAGAAAGTAACTTTTTTGTCTTGATGAACAGAGCCATGAAACAACTTTCAAACATCTCAGAATCATGTGGGAAGTTACCCTGAGGTGTTTCCATTAGGTTTGCAGTAAGTGCTTTGGTGTAAAATTGAAATGTATACTATTTGTATTGTCTAAGCATTGCATGCCCTGAGTTAACAACATTTTTGTGTTGATGTGTACAGCCATGAAACAACTTTCAAACTGCTCATAATCATGTTGGAAGTTATCCTAAGGTGTTTCCATGAGATTTGCCATCAGGACTTTTGAGAACATTTGAAATGTATAGTATTTGTACTGTAAAAGCATTGTATGCACTGAGAAAACAACTTTTTTGTCTTGATGTTCAGAGCCATAATACAACTTTCAAACAACTCAGAAACATGTGGGAAGTTAACCTAAGGTGTTTCCATTAGGTTTGCAGTCAGGACTTTTGAGTACAATTGAAATGTATACTACATTAATGTCAAAGCATTCTATTCACTGAGAAATCAACTTTTTTGTCTTTATGTTCACAGGTATGAAAGAACTTTCAGACATCTCAGAATCGTGTGGGAAGTAAACCTAAGGTGTTTCCATTAGGTTTGCAGTAAGTGCTTTGGTGTAAAATTGAGATGTATACCAGTTGTGTTGTCTAAGCATTGTCTGCCCTGAGTTAACAACTTTTTTCTGTTGATGTGTGGAGCCATGAGACAACTTTCAAACAGCTCAGAAACATGTGGGAGGTTAACTTAATATGTATCCATCTGGTTTGCACTCTGCATTTTGTTGGAAAATTGAAATGCATACCATCTTAATGTCGGAACATAGTATGCACTGAGAAAGTAAATTTTTTGTCTTCATGAACAGAGGCATGAAACAACTTTCAACCTACTCATACTCATGTGGGAACTAAACTAAGGTGTTTGCATTAGGTTTGCAGTAAGTGCTTTGGTGTAAAATTGAAATGTATACTATTTGTATTGTCTAAGCATTGCATGCACTGAGATGAAAATTTTTTGGGTTGATGTGTAGAGCCATGAGACAACTTTCAAACAGCTGAGAAACATGTGGGAAGTTAACTTAATATGCATCCATCTGGTTTGCCCTCTGCATTTTGTTGGAAAATTGAAATGTATACCATCTTAATGTCAGAACATAGTATGCACTGAGAAAGTAACTTTTTTGCCTTGATGAACAGAGGCATGAAACAACTTTCAACCTACTCATACTCATGTGGGAAGTTAACCTAAGGTGTTTCCATTAGGTTTGCAGTAAGTGCTTTGGTGTAAAATTGAAATGTATACTATTTGTATTGTCTAAGCATTGCATGCACTGAGATAAAAACTTTTTTGTGTTGATGTGTAGAGCCATGAGACAACTTTCAAACAGCTCAGAAACATGTGGGAAGTTAACTTAATATGTATCCATCTGGTTTGCCCTCTACATTTTGTTGGATAATTGAAATGTATACCATCTTAATGTCAGACATAGTATGCACTGAGAAATTAACTTATTTGTCTTGATGAACAGAGCCATGAAACAACTTTCAGACATCTCAGAATCATGTGGGAAGTTACCCTGAGGTGTTTCCATTAGGTTTGCAGTAAGTGCTTTGGTGTAAAATTGAAATGTATACTATTTGTATTGTCTAAGCATTGCATGCCCTGAGTTAACAACTTTTTTGTGTTGATGTGTACAGCCATGAAACAACTTTCAAACTGCTCATAATCATGTTGGAAGTTATCCTAAGGTGTTTCCATGAGATTTGCCATCAGGACTTTTGAGAACATTTGAAATGTATAGTATTTGTACTGTAAAAGCATTGTATGCACTGAGAAAACAACTTTTTTGTCTTGATGTTCAGAGCCATAATACAACTTTCAAACAACTCAGAAACATGTGGGAAGTTAACCTAAGGTGTTTCCATTAGGTTTGCAGCATGTACTTTGGTGTAAAATTGAAATGTATACCATTTGTATTCTCTAAGCATTGCATGCACTGAGATAACAACTTTTTTGTGTTGATGTGTAGAGCCATGAGACAACTTTCAAACAGCTCAGAAACATGTGGGAAGGTAACTTAATCTGTATCCATCTAGTTTGCACTCTGCTTTTTGTTGGAAAATTGAAATTTATACCATCTTAATGTCAGAACATAGTATGCACTGAGAAAGTAACTTTTTTGTCTTGATGAACAGAGCCATGAAACAACTTTCAGACATCTCAGAATCATGTGGGAAGTTAACATAATTTGTTTCCATTAGGTTTGCAGTAAGTGCTTTGGTGTAAAATTGAAATGTATACTATTTGTATTGTCTAAGCATTGCATGCACTGAGATAACAACTTTTTTGTGTTGATGTGTAGAGCCATGAGACAACTTTCAAACAGCTCTGAAACATGTGGGAAGGTAACTTAATATGTATCCATCTGGTTTGCACTCTGCATTTTGTTGGAAAATTGAAATTTATACCATCTTAATGTCAGAACATAGTATGCACTGAGAAAGTAACTTTTTTGTCTTGATGAATAGAGCCATGAAACAACTTTGAAACTACTCATAAACATGTGGGAAGTTAACCTAAGTTGTTTCCATTAGGTTTGCAGTCAGCACTTTAGAGTACATTTGAAATCTATACTACATTTATGTCAATGCATTCTATACACTGAGAAATCAACCTTTTTAATCTTCATGCTCACAGGTATGAAAAAACTTTCAGACATCTCAGAATCATGTGGGAAGTTAACCTAAGGTGTTTCCATTAGGTTTGCAGTAAGTGCTTTGGTGTAAAATTGAGATGTATACCGTTTGTATTGTCTAAGCATTGTATGCCCTGAGTTAAGAACTTTTCTGAGATGATGAGTGGAGCCATGAGACAACTTTCAAACAGCTCAGAAACATGTGGGAGTTAACTTAATATGTATCCATCTGGTATGCACTCAGCATTTTGTTGGAAAATTGTAATGTATACCACCTTAATGTTAGAACATAGTATGCACTGAGAAAGTATCTTTTTTGCCTTGATGAACAGAGGCATGAAACAACTTTGAACCTACTCATACTCATGTGGGAAGTTAACCTAAGGTGTTTCCATTAGGTTTGCAGTAAGGGCTTTGGTGTAAAATTGAAATGTATACTATTTGTATTGTCTAAGCATTGCATGCACTGAGATAACAACTCTTTTGTGTTGATGTGTACAGCCATGAAACAACATTCAACCTACTCATACTCATGTGGGAAGTTAACCTAAGTTGTTCCAATTAGGTTTGCAGTCAGGACTTTAGACTACATTTGAAGTCTATACTACATATATGTCAAAGCATTCTATACACTGAGAAATCAACCTTTTTTATCTTCATGCTCACAGGTATGAAAAAACTTTCAGACATCTCAGAATCATGTGGGAAGTTAACCTAAGGTGTTTCCATTAGGTTTGCAGTTAGTGCTTTGGTGTAAAATTGAGATGTATACCGTTTGTATTGTCTATCCATTGCATGCACTGAGATAACAACTTCTTTGTGTTGACGTGGACAGCCATGAAACGACTTTCAAACTACTCATATTCATGTGGGAAGTTCACCTGAGGTGTTTCCATTAGGTTAGCAATCAGGACTTTTGAGTAGAATTGAAATGTATACTATTTGTATTGTAAAAGCATTGTATGCACTGAGAAAACAACTTTTTTGTCTTGATGTTCAGAGCCATAATACAACTTTCAAACAACTCAGAAACATGTGGGAAGTTAACCTACGTTGTTTCCATTAGGTTTGCAGCATGAACTTTGGTGTAAAATTGAAATGTATACTCTCTGTATTATCTAACCATTGTATGCCCTGAGTTAACAACTTTTTTGTGTTGATGTGTAGAGCCATGAGACAACTTCAAACAGCTCAGAAACATGTGGGAAGTTAACTTAATATGAATCCATCTTGTTTGCCCTCTGCATTTTGTTGGAAAATTCAAATGTATACCATCTTAATGTCAGAACATAGTATGCACTGAGAAAGTAACTTTTTTGTCTTGATGAACAGAGCCATGAAACAACTTTCAAACATCTCAGAATCATGTGGGAAGTTACCCTGAGGTGTTTCCATTAGGTTTGCAGTAAGTGCTTTGGTGTAAAATTGAAATGTATACTATTTGTATTGTCTAAGCATTGCATGCCCTGAGTTAACAACATTTTTGTGTTGATGTGTACAGCCATGAAACAACTTTCAAACTGCTCATAATCATGTTGGAAGTTATCCTAAGGTGTTTCCATGAGATTTGCCATCAGGACTTTTGAGAACATTTGAAATGTATAGTATTTGTACTGTAAAAGCATTGTATGCACTGAGAAAACAACTTTTTTGTCTTGATGTTCAGAGCCATAATACAACTTTCAAACAACTCAGAAACATGTGGGAAGTTAACCTAAGGTGTTTCCATTAGGTTTGCAGTCAGGACTTTTGAGTACAATTGAAATGTATACTACATTTATGTCAAAGCATTCTATTCACTGAGAAATCAACTTTTTTGTCTTTATGTTCACAGGTATGAAAGAACTTTCAGACATCTCAGAATCGTGTGGGAAGTAAACCTAAGGTGTTTCCATTAGGTTTGCAGTAAGTGCTTTGGTGTAAAATTGAGATGTATACCAGTTGTGTTGTCTAAGCATTGTCTGCCCTGAGTTAACAACTTTTTTCTGTTGATGTGTGGAGCCATGAGACAACTTTCAAACAGCTCAGAAACATGTGGGAGGTTAACTTAATATGTATCCATCTGGTTTGCACTCTGCATTTTGTTGGAAAATTGAAATGCATACCATCTTAATGTCGGAACATAGTATGCACTGAGAAAGTAAATTTTTTGTCTTCATGAACAGAGGCATGAAACAACTTTCAACCTACTCATACTCATGTGGGAACTAAACTAAGGTGTTTGCATTAGGTTTGCAGTAAGTGCTTTGGTGTAAAATTGAAATGTATACTATTTGTATTGTCTAAGCATTGCATGCACTGAGATGAAAATTTTTTGGGTTGATGTGTAGAGCCATGAGACAACTTTCAAACAGCTGAGAAACATGTGGGAAGTTAACTTAATATGCATCCATCTGGTTTGCCCTCTGCATTTTGTTGGAAAATTGAAATGTATACCATCTTAATGTCAGAACATAGTATGCACTGAGAAAGTAACTTTTTTGCCTTGATGAACAGAGGCATGAAACAACTTTCAACCTACTCATACTCATGTGGGAAGTTAACCTAAGGTGTTTCCATTAGGTTTGCAGTAAGTGCTTTGGTGTAAAATTGAAATGTATACTATTTGTATTGTCTAAGCATTGCATGCACTGAGATAAAAACTTTTTTGTGTTGATGTGTAGAGCCATGAGACAACTTTCAAACAGCTCAGAAACATGTGGGAAGTTAACTTAATATGTATCCATCTGGTTTGCCCTCTACATTTTGTTGGATAATTGAAATGTATACCATCTTAATGTCAGACATAGTATGCACTGAGAAATTAACTTTTTTGTCTTGATGAACAGAGCCATGAAACAACTTTCAGACATCTCAGAATCATGTGGGAAGTTAACCAAAGGTGTTCCATTAGGTTTGCAGTAAGTGCTTTGGTGTAAAATTGAAATGTATACTATTTGTATTGTGTAAGCATTGCATGCACTGAGATAAAAACTTTTTTGTGTTGATGTGTAGAGCCATGAGACAAATTTCAAACAGCTGAGAAACATGTGGGAAGTTAACTTAATATGTATCCATCTGGTTTGCACTCTGCATTTTGTTGGAAAATTGAAATGTATACCATCTTAATGTCAGAACATAGTATGCACTGAGAAAGTAACTTTTTTGTCGTGATCAACAGAGCCATGAAACAACTTTCAGACATCTCAGAATCATGTGGGAAGTTAACCAAAGGTGTTTCCATTAGGATTGCAGTCAGAACTTTTGAGTACAGTTGAAATGAATACTACTTTTATGTCAAAGCATTCTATTCAATGAAAAATCAACTTTTTTATCTTTATGTTCACAGGTTTGAAACAACTTTCAGACATCTCAGAATCATGTGGGAAGTTACCCTGAGGTGTTTCCATTAGGTTTGCAGTAAGTGCTTTGGTGTAAAATTGAAATGTATACTATTTGTATTGTCTAAGCATTGCATGCACTAAGATAACAACTTCTTTGTGTTGACGTGTACAGCCATGAAACGACTTTTAAACTACTCATATTCATGTGGGAAGTTCACCTGAGGTGTTTCCATTAGGTTAGCAATCAGGACTTTTGAGTAGAATTGAAATGTATACTATTTGTATTGTAAAAGCATTGTATGCACTGAGAAAACAACTTTTTTGTCTTGATGTTCAGAGCCATAATACAACTTTCAAACAACTCAGAAACATGTGGGAAGTTAACCTAAGTTGTTTCCATTAGGTTTGCAGCATGTACTTTGGTGTAAAATTGAAATGTATACCATTTGTATTCTCTAAGCATTGCATGCACTGAGATAACAACTTTTTTGTGTTGATGTGTAGAGCCATGAGACAACTTTCAAACAGCTCAGAAACATGTGGGAAGGTAACTTAATCTGTATCCATCTAGTTTGCACTCTGCTTTTTGTTGGAAAATTGAAATTTATACCATCTTAATGTCAGAACATAGTATGCACTGAGAAAGTAACTTTTTTGTCTTGATGAACAGAGCCATGAAACAACTTTCAGACATCTCAGAATCATGTGGGAAGTTAACCTAATTTGTTTCCATTAGGTTTGCAGTAAGTGCTTTGGTGTAAAATTGAAATGTATACTATTTGTATTGTCTAAGCATTGCATGCACTGAGATAACAACTTTTTTGTGTTGATGTGTAGAGCCATGAGACAACTTTCAAACAGCTCTGAAACATGTGGGAAGGTAACTTAATATGTATCCATCTGGTTTGCACTCTGCATTTTGTTGGAAAATTGAAATTTATACCATCTTAATGTCAGAACATAGTATGCACTGAGAAAGTAACTTTTTTGTCTTGATGAATAGAGCCATGAAACAACTTTCAAACTACTCATAAACATGTGGGAAGTTAACCTAAGTTGTTTCCATTAGGTTTGCAGTCAGGACTTTAGAGTACATTTGAAATCTATACTACATTTATGTCAATGCATTCTATACACTGAGAAATCAACCTTTTTAATCTTCATGCTCACAGGTATGAAAAAACTTTCAGACATCTCAGAATCATGTGGGAAGTTAACCTAAGGTGTTTCCATTAGGTTTGCAGTAAGTGCTTTGGTGTAAAATTGAGATGTATACCGTTTGTATTGTCTAAGCATTGTATGCCCTGAGTTAAGAACTTTTCTGAGATGATGAGTGGAGCCATGAGACAACTTTCAAACAGCTCAGAAACATGTGGGAGTTAACTTAATATGTATCCATCTGGTATGCACTCAGCATTTTGTTGGAAAATTGTAATGTATACCACCTTAATGTTAGAACATAGTATGCACTGAGAAAGTATCTTTTTTGCCTTGATGAACAGAGGCATGAAACAACTTTGAACCTACTCATACTCATGTGGGAAGTTAACCTAAGGTGTTTCCATTAGGTTTGCAGTAAGTGCTTTGGTGTAAAATTGAAATGTATACTATTTGTATTGTCTAAGCATTGCATGCACTAAGATAACAACTTCTTTGTGTTGACGTGTACAGCCATGAAACGACTTTCAAACTACTCATATTCATGTGGGAAGTTCACCTGAGGTGTTTCCATTAGGTTAGCAATCAGGACTTTTGAGTAGAATTGAAATGTATACTATTTGTATTGTAAAAGCATTGTATGCACTGAGAAAACAACTTTTTTGTCTTGATGTTCAGAGCCATAATACAACTTTCAAACAACTCAGAAACATGTGGGAAGTTAACCTAAGTTGTTTCCATTAGGTTTGCAGCATGTACTTTGGTGTAAAATTGAAATGTATACTATCTGTATTATCTAACCATTGTATGCCCTTAGTTAACAACTTTTTTGTGTTGATGTGTAGAGCCATGAGACAACTTTCAAACAGCTCAGAAACATGTGGGAAGTTAACTTAATATGTATCCATCTGGTTTGCACTCTGCATTTCGTTGGAAAATTGAAATGTATACCATCTTAATGTCAGAACATAGTATGCACTGAGAAAGTAACTTTATTGTCGTGATGAACAGAGCCATGAAACAACTTACAGACATCTCAGAATCATGTGGGAAGTTAACCAAAGGTGTTTCCATTAGGATTGCAGTCAGAACTTTTGAGTACAGTTGAAATGAATACTACTTTTATGTCAAAGCATTCTATTCAATGAAAAATCAACTTTTTTATCTTTATGTTCACAGGTTTGAAACAACTTTCAGACATCTCAGAATCATGTGGGAAGTTACCCTGAGGTGTTTCCATTAGGTTTGCAGTAAGTGCTTTGGTGTAAAATTGAAATGTATAATATTTGTATTGTCTAAGCATTGCATGCACTAAGATAACAACTTCTTTGTGTTGACGTGTACAGCCATGAAACGACTTTTAAACTACTCATATTCATGTGGGAAGTTCACCTGAGGTGTTTCCATTAGGTTAGCAATCAGGACTTTTGAGTAGAATTGAAATGTATACTATTTGTATTGTAAAAGCATTGTATGCACTGAGAAAACAACTTTTTTGTCTTGATGTTCAGAGCCATAATACAACTTTCAAACAACTTAGAAACATGTGGGAAGTTAACCTAAGTTGTTTCCATTAGGTTTGCAGCATGTACTTTGGTGTAAAATTGAAATGTATACCATTTGTATTCTCTAAGCATTGCATGCACTGAGATAACAACTTTTTTGTGTTGATGTGTAGAGCCATGAGACAACTTTCAAACAGCTCAGAAACATGTGGGAAGGTAACTTAATCTGTATCCATCTAGTTTGCACTCTGCTTTTTGTTGGAAAATTGAAATTTATACCATCTTAATGTCAGAACATAGTATGCACTGAGAAAGTAACTTTTTTGTCTTGATGAACAGAGCCATGAAACAACTTTCAGACATCTCAGAATCATGTGGGAAGTTAACCTAATTTGTTTCCATTAGGTTTGCAGTAAGTGCTTTGGTGTAAAATTGAAATGTATACTATTTGTATTGTCTAAGCATTGCATGCACTGAGATAACAACTTTTTTGTGTTGATGTGTAGAGCCATGAGACAACTTTCAAACAGCTCTGAAACATGTGGGAAGGTAACTTAATATGTATCCATCTGGTTTGCACTCTGCATTTTGTTGGAAAATTGAAATTTATACCATCTTAATGTCAGAACATAGTATGCACTGAGAAAGTAACTTTTTTGTCTTGATGAATAGAGCCATGAAACAACTTTGAAACTACTCATAAACATGTGGGAAGTTAACCTAAGTTGTTTCCATTAGGTTTGCAGTCAGGACTTTAGAGTACATTTGAAATCTATACTACATTTATGTCAATGCATTCTATACACTGAGAAATCAACCTTTTTAATCTTCATGCTCACAGGTATGAAAAAACTTTCAGACATCTCAGAATCATGTGGGAAGTTAACCTAAGGTGTTTCCATTAGGTTTGCAGTAAGTGCTTTGGTGTAAAATTGAGATGTATACCGTTTGTATTGTCTAAGCATTGTATGCCCTGAGTTAAGAACTTTTCTGAGATGATGAGTGGAGCCATGAGACAACTTTCAAACAGCTCAGAAACATGTGGGAGTTAACTTAATATGTATCCATCTGGTATGCACTCAGCATTTTGTTGGAAAATTGTAATGTATACCACCTTAATGTTAGAACATAGTATGCACTGAGAAAATATCTTTTTTGCCTTGATGAACAGAGGCATGAACAACTTTGAACCTACTCATACTCATGTGGGAAGTTAACCTAAGGTGTTTCCATTAGGTTTGCAGTAAGTGCTTTGGTGTAAAATTGAAATGTATACTATTTGTATTGTCTAAGCATTGCATGCACTAAGATAACAACTTCTTTGTGTTGACGTGTACAGCCATGAAACGACTTTCAAACTACTCATATTCATGTGGGAAGTTCACCTGAGGTGTTTCCATTAGGTTAGCAATCAGGACTTTTGAGTAGAATTGAAATGTATACTATTTGTATTGTAAAAGCATTGTATGCACTGAGAAAACAACTTTTTTGTCTTGATGTTCAGAGCCATAATACAACTTTCAAACAGCTCAGAAACATGTGGGAAGTTAACTTAATATGAATCCATCTTGTTTGCTCTCTGCATTTTGTTGGAAAATTGAAATTTATACCATCTTAATGTCAGAACATAGTATGCACTGAGAAAGTAACTTTTTTGTCTTGATGAATAGAGCCATGAAACAACTTTCAGACATCTCAGAATCATGTGGGAAGTTAACGTAATTTGTTTGCATTAGGTTTGCAGTAAGTGCTTTGGTGTAAAATTGAAATGTATACTATTTGTATTGTCTAAGTATTGCATGCACTGAGATAACAACTTTTTTGTGTTGATGTGTAGAGCCATGAGACAACTTTCAAACAGCTCAGAAACACGTGGGAAGGTAACTTAATATGTATCCATCTGGTTTGCACTCTGCATTTTGTTGGAAAATTGAAATTTATACCATCTTAATGTCAGAACATAGTATGCACTGAGAAAGTAACTTTTTTGTCTTGATGAATAGAGCCATGAAACAACTTTCAGACATCTCAGAATCATGTGGGAAGTTAACCAAAGGTGTTTCCATTAGGTTTGCAGTAAGTGCTTTGGTGTAAAATTGAAATGTATACTATTTGTATTGTCTAAGCATTGCATGCACTGAGATAACAACTCTTTTGTGTTGATGTGTACAGCCATGAAACAACATTCAACCTACTCATACTCATGTGGGAAGTTAACCTAAGTTGTTCCAATTAGGTTTGCAGTCAGGACTTTAGACTACATTTGAAGTCTATACTACATATATGTCAAAGCATTCTATACACTGAGAAATCAACCTTTTTTATCTTCATGCTCACAGGTATGAAAAAACTTTCAGACATCTCAGAATCATGTGGGAAGTTAACCTAAGGTGTTTCCATTAGGTTTGCAGTTAGTGCTTTGGTGTAAAATTGAGATGTATACCGTTTGTATTGTCTAAGCATTGCATGCACTGAGATAACAACTTCTTTGTGTTGACGTGGACAGCCATGAAACGACTTTCAAACTACTCATATTCATGTGGGAAGTTCACCTGAGGTGTTTCCATTAGGTTAGCAATCAGGACTTTTGAGTAGAATTGAAATGTATACTATTTGTATTGTAAAAGCATTGTATGCACTGAGAAAACAACTTTTTTGTCTTGATGTTCAGAGCCATAATACAACTTTCAAACAACTCAGAAACATGTGGGAAGTTAACCTACGTTGTTTCCATTAGGTTTGCAGCATGAACTTTGGTGTAAAATTGAAATGTATACTCTCTGTATTATCTAACCATTGTATGCCCTGAGTTAACAACTTTTTTGTGTTGATGTGTAGAGCCATGAGACAACTTCAAACAGCTCAGAAACATGTGGGAAGTTAACTTAATATGAATCCATCTTGTTTGCCCTCTGCATTTTGTTGGAAAATTCAAATGTATACCATCTTAATGTCAGAACATAGTATGCACTGAGAAAGTAACTTTTTTGTCTTGATGAACAGAGCCATGAAACAACTTTCAAACATCTCAGAATCATGTGGGAAGTCACCCTGAGGTGTTTCCATTAGGTTTGCAGTAAGTGCTTTGGTGTAAAATTGAAATGTATACTATTTGTATTGTCTAAGCATTGCATGCCCTGAGTTAACAACTTTTTTGTGTTGATGTGTACAGCCATGAAACAACTTTCAAACTGCTCATAATCATGTTGGAAGTTATCCTAAGGTGTTTCCATGAGATTTGCCATCAGGACTTTGAGAACATTTGAAATGTATAGTATTTGTACTGTAAAAGCATTGTATGCACTGAGAAAACAACTTTTTTGTCTTGATGTTCAGAGCCATAATACAACTTTCAAACAACTCAGAAACATGTGGGAAGTTAACCTAAGGTGTTTCCATTAGGTTTGCAGTCAGGACTTTTGAGTACAATTGAAATGTATACTACATTTATGTCAAAGCATTCTATTCACTGAGAAATCAACTTTTTTGTCTTTATGTTCACAGGTATGAAAGAACTTTCAGACATCTCAGAATCGTGTGGGAAGTAAACCTAAGGTGTTTCCATTAGGTTTGCAGTAAGTGCTTTGGTGTAAAATTGAGATGTATACCAGTTGTGTTGTCTAAGCATTGTCTGCCCTGAGTTAACAACTTTTTTCTGTTGATGTGTGGAGCCATGAGACAACTTTCAAACAGCTCAGAAACATGTGGGAAGTTAACTTAATATGTATCCATCTGGTTTGCACTCTGCATTTTGTTGGAAAATTGAAATGCATACCATCTTAATGTCGGAACATAGTATGCACTGAGAAAGTAAGTTTTTTGTCTTCATGAACAGAGGCATGAAACAACTTTCAACCTACTCATACTCATGTGGGAACTAAACTAAGGTGTTTGCATTAGGTTTGCAGTAAGTGCTTTGGTGTAAAATTGAAATGTATACTATTTGTATTGTCTAAGCATTGCATGCACTGAGATGAAAACTTTTTTGTGTTGATGTGTAGAGCCATGAGACAACTTTCAAACAGCTGAGAAACATGTGGGAAGTTAACTTAATATGCATCCATCTGGTTTGCCCTCTGCATTTTGTTGGAAAATTGAAATGTATACCATCTTAATGTCAGAACATAGTATGCACTGAGAAAGTAACTTTTTTGTCTTGATGAATAGAGCCATGAAACAACTTTCAGACATCTCAGAATCATGTGGGAAGTTAACCAAAGGTGTTTCCATTAGGTTTGCAGTAAGTGCTTTGGTGTAAAATTGAAATGTATACTATTTGTATTGTCTAAGCATTGCATGCACTGAGATAACAACTCTTTTGTGTTGATGTGTACAGCCATGAAACAACATTCAACCTACTCATACTCATGTGGGAAGTTAACCTAAGTTGTTCCAATTAGGTTTGCAGTCAGGACTTTAGACTACATTTGAAGTCTATACTACATATATGTCAAAGCATTCTATACACTGAGAAATCAACCTTTTTTATCTTCATGCTCACAGGTATGAAAAAACTTTCAGACATCTCAGAATCATGTGGGAAGTTAACCTAAGGTGTTTCCATTAGGTTTGCAGTTAGTGCTTTGGTGTAAAATTGAGATGTATACCGTTTGTATTGTCTAAGCATTGCATGCACTGAGATAACAACTTCTTTGTGTTGACGTGGACAGCCATGAAACGACTTTCAAACTACTCATATTCATGTGGGAAGTTCACCTGAGGTGTTTCCATTAGGTTAGCAATCAGGACTTTTGAGTAGAATTGAAATGTATACTATTTGTATTGTAAAAGCATTGTATGCACTGAGAAAACAACTTTTTTGTCTTGATGTTCAGAGCCATAATACAACTTTCAAACAACTCAGAAACATGTGGGAAGTTAACCTACGTTGTTTCCATTAGGTTTGCAGCATGAACTTTGGTGTAAAATTGAAATGTATACTCTCTGTATTATCTAACCATTGTATGCCCTGAGTTAACAACTTTTTTGTGTTGATGTGTAGAGCCATGAGACAACTTCAAACAGCTCAGAAACATGTGGGAAGTTAACTTAATATGAATCCATCTTGTTTGCCCTCTGCATTTTGTTGGAAAATTCAAATGTATACCATCTTAATGTCAGAACATAGTATGCACTGAGAAAGTAACTTTTTTGTCTTGATGAACAGAGCCATGAAACAACTTTCAAACATCTCAGAATCATGTGGGAAGTCACCCTGAGGTGTTTCCATTAGGTTTGCAGTAAGTGCTTTGGTGTAAAATTGAAATGTATACTATTTGTATTGTCTAAGCATTGCATGCCCTGAGTTAACAACTTTTTTGTGTTGATGTGTACAGCCATGAAACAACTTTCAAACTGCTCATAATCATGTTGGAAGTTATCCTAAGGTGTTTCCATGAGATTTGCCATCAGGACTTTGAGAACATTTGAAATGTATAGTATTTGTACTGTAAAAGCATTGTATGCACTGAGAAAACAACTTTTTTGTCTTGATGTTCAGAGCCATAATACAACTTTCAAACAACTCAGAAACATGTGGGAAGTTAACCTAAGGTGTTTCCATTAGGTTTGCAGTCAGGACTTTTGAGTACAATTGAAATGTATACTACATTTATGTCAAAGCATTCTATTCACTGAGAAATCAACTTTTTTGTCTTTATGTTCACAGGTATGAAAGAAGTTTCAGACATCTCAGAATCGTGTGGGAAGTAAACCTAAGGTGTTTCCATTAGGTTTGCAGTAAGTGCTTTGGTGTAAAATTGAGATGTATACCAGTTGTGTTGTCTAAGCATTGTCTGCCCTGAGTTAACAACTTTTTTCTGTTGATGTGTGGAGCCATGAGACAACTTTCAAACAGCTCAGAAACATGTGGGAAGTTAACTTAATATGTATCCATCTGGTTTGCACTCTGCATTTTGTTGGAAAATTGAAATGCAAACCATCTTAATGTCGGAACATAGTATGCACTGAGAAAGTAAGTTTTTTGTCTTCATGAACAGAGGCATGAAACAACTTTCAACCTACTCATACTCATGTGGGAACTAAACTAAGGTGTTTGCATTAGGTTTGCAGTAAGTGCTTTGGTGTAAAATTGAAATGTATACTATTTGTATTGTCTAAGCATTGCATGCACTGAGATGAAAACTTTTTTGTGTTGATGTGTAGAGCCATGAGACAACTTTCAAACAGCTGAGAAACATGTGGGAAGTTAACTTAATATGCATCCATCTGGTTTGCCCTCTGCATTTTGTTGGAAAATTGAAATGTATACCATCTTAATGTCAGAACATAGTATGCACTGAGAAAGTAACTTTTTTGCCTTGATGAACAGAGGCATGAAACAACTTTCAACCTACTCATACTCATGTGGGAAGTTAACCTAAGGTGTTTCCATTAGGTTTGCAGTAAGTGCTTTGGTGTAAAATTGAAATGTATACTATTTGTATTGTCTAAGCATTGCATGCACTAAGATAACAACTTCTTTGTGTTGACGTGTACAGCCATGAAACGACTTTCAAACTACTCATATTCATGTGGGAAGTTCACCTGAGGTGTTTCCATTAGGTTAGCAATCAGGACTTTTGAGTAGAATTGAAATGTATACTATTTGTATTGTAAAAGCATTGTATGCACTGAGAAAACAACTTTTTTGTCTTGATGTTCAGAGCCATAATACAACTTTCAAACAACTCAGAAACATGTGGGAAGTTAACCTAAGTTGTTTCCATTAGGTTTGCAGCATGTACTTTGGTGTAAAATTGAAATGTATACTATCTGTATTATCTAACCATTGTATGCCCTGAGTTAACAACTTTTTTGTGTTGATGTGTAGAGCCATGAGACAACTTTCAAACAGCTCAGAAACATGTGGGAAGTTAACTTAATATGTATCCATCTGGTTTGCACTCTGCATTTCGTTGGAAAATTGAAATGTATACCATCTTAATGTCAGAACATAGTATGCACTCAGAAAGTAACTTTTTTGTCTTGATGAACAGAGCCATGAAACAACTTTCAGACATCTCAGAATCATGTGGGAAGTTAACCAAAGGTGTTTCCATTAGGATTGCAGTCAGGACTTTTGAGTACAATTGAAATGTATACTACTTTTATGTCAAAGCATTCTATTCACTGAGAAATCAACTTTTTTGTCTTTATGTTCACAGGTATGAAAGAACTTTCAGACATCTCAGAATCATGTGGGAAGTAAACCTAAGGTGTTTCCATTAGGTTTGCAGTAAGTGCTTTGGTGTAAAATTGAGATGTATACCAGTTGTATTGTCTAAGCATTGTCTGCCCTGAGTTAACAACTTTTTTCTGTTGATGTGTGGAGCCATGAGACAACTTTCAAACAGCTCAGAAACATGTGGGAAGTTAACTTAATATGTATCCATCTGGTTTGCACTCTGCATTTTGTTGGAAAATAGTAATGTATACCACCTTAACGTTAGAACAAAGTATGCACTGAGAAAGTAAGTTTTTTGTCTTGATGAACAGAGGCATGAAACAACTTTCAAACTACTCATAATCATGTGGGAAGTTAACCTAAGGTGTTTCCAGTAGGGTTGCAATCAGGACTTTTGAGTAGAATTGAAATGTATACAATTTGTATTGTAAAAGCATTGTATGCACTGAGAAAACAACTTTTTTGTCTTGATGTTCAGAGCCATAATACAACTTGCAAACAACTCAGAAACATTTGGGATGTTAACCTAAGTTGTTTCCATTAGTTTTGCAGCATGTACTTTGGTGTAAAATTGAAATGTATACTCTATGTATTATCTAACCATTGTATGCCCTGAGTTAACAACTTTTTTGTGTTGATGTGCAGAGCCATGAGACAACTTTCAAACAGCTCAGAAACATGTGGGAAGGTAACTTAATATGTATCCATCTGGTTTGCACTCTGCATTTTGTTGGAAAATTGAAATTTATACCATCTTAATGTCAGAACATAGTATGCACTGAGAAAGTAACTTTTTTGTCTTGATGAATAGAGCCATGAAACAACTTTCAGACATCTCAGAATCATGTGGGAAGTTAACCTAATTTGTTTCCATTAGGTTTGCAGTAAGTGCTTTGGTGTATAATTGAAATGTATACTATTTGTATTGTCTAAGCATTGCATGCACTGAGATAACAACTTTTTTGTGTTGATGTGTACTGCCATGAAACAACTTTCAAACTACTCATAAACATGTGGGAAGTTAACCTAAGTTGTTTCCATTAGGTTTGCAGCATGTACTTTGGTGTAAAATTGAAATGTATACTCTATGTATTATCTAGCCATTGTATGCCCTGAGTTAACAACTTTTTTGTGTTGATATGTACAGCCATGAGACAACTTTCAAACAGCTCAGAAACATGTGGGAAGGTAACTTAATATGTATCCATCTGGTTTGCACTCTGCATTTTGTTGGAAAATTGAAATTTATACCATCTTAATGTCAGAACATAGTATGCACTGAGAAAGTAACTTTTTTGTCTTGATGAATAGAGCCATGGAACAACCTTCAGACATCTCAGAATCATGTGGGAAGTTAACCAAAGGTGCTTCCATTAGGATTGCAGTCAGGACTTTTGAGTACAATTGAAATGTATACTACTTTTATGTCAAAGCATTCTATTCACTGAGAAATCAACTTTTTTATCTTTATGTTCACAGGTTTGAAACAACTTTCAGACATCTCAGAATCAGGTGGGAAGTTAACCTAAGGTGTTTCCATTAGGTTTGCAGCATGTACTTTGGTGTAAAATTGAAATGTATACTCTCTGTATTATCTAACCATTGTATGCCCTCAGTTAAAAACTTTTTTGTGTTGATGTGTAGAGCCATGAGACAACTTTCAAACAGCTCAGAAACATGTGGGAAGTTAACTTAATATGAATCCATCTTGTTTGCCCTCTGCATTTTGTTGGAAAATTCAAATGTATACCAACTTAATGTCAGAACATAGTATGCATTGAGAAAGTAACTTTTTTGTCTTGATGAACAGAGCCATGAAACAACTTTCAAACATCTCAGAATCATGTGGGAAGTTACCCTGAGGTGTTTCCATTAGGTTTGCAGTAAGTGCTTTGGTGTAAAATTGAAATGTATACTATTTGTATTGTCTAAGCATTGCATGCACTGAGATAACAACTTTTTTGTGTTGATGTGTGCAGCCATGAAACAACTTTCAAACTACTCATAAACATAATGGAAGTTAACCTAAGTTGTTTCCATTAGGTTTGCAGTCAGGACTTTAGAGTACATTTGAAATCTATACTACATTTATGTCAAAGCATTCTATACACTGAGAAATCAACCTTTTTTATCTTCATGTTCACAGGTATGAAACAACTTTCAGACATCTCAGAATCATGTGGGATGTTAACCTAAGGTGTTTCCATTAGGTTTGCAGTAAGTGCTTTGGTGTAAAATTGAGATGTATACCATTTGTATTGTCTAAGCATTGTATGCCCTGAGTTAACAACTTTTTTGTGTTGATGTGTGGAGCCATGAGACAACGTTCAAACAGCTCAGAAACATGTGGGAAGTTAACTTAATATGTATCCATCTGGTTTGCACTCTGCATTTTGTTGGTAATTTGAAATGTATACCACCTTAATGTCAGAACATAGTATGCACTGAGAAAGTAACTTTTTTGTCTTGATGAACAGAGGCATGAAACAACTTTCAACCTACTCATACTCATGTGGGAAGTTAACCTAAGGTGTTTCCATTAGGTTTGCAGTAAGTGCTTTGGTGTAAAATTGAAATGTATACCATTTGTATTCTCTAAGCATTGCATGCACTGAGATAACAACTTTTTTGTGTTGATGTGTAGAGCCATGAGACAACTTTCAAACAGCTCAGAAACACGTGGGAAGGAAAGTTAATCTGTATCCATCTAGTTTGCACTCTGCTTTTTGTTGGAAAATTGAAATTTATACCATCTTAATGTCAGAACATAGTATGCACTGAGAAAGTAACTTTTTTGTCTTGATGAATAGAGCCATGAAACAACTTTCAGACATCTCAGAATCATGTGGGAAGTTAACCTAATTTGTTTCCATTAGGTTTGCAGTAAGTGCTTTGGTGTAAAATTGAAATGTATACTATTTGTATTGTCTAAGCATTGCATGCACTGAGATAACAACTTTTTTGTGTTGATGTGTAGAGCCATGAGACAACTTTCAAACAGCTCTGAAACATGTGGGAAGGTAACTTAATATGTATCCATCTGGTTTGCACTCTGCATTTTGTTGGAAAATTGAAATTTATACCATCTTAATGTCAGAACATAGTATGCACTGAGAAAGTAACTTTTTTGTCTTGATGAATAGAGCCATGAAACAACTTTCAAACTACTCATAAACAGGTGGGAAGTTAACCTAAGTTGTTTCCATTAGGTATGCAGTCAGGACTGTAGAGTACATTTGAAATCTATACTACATTTACGTCAAAGCATTCTATACACTGAGAAATCAACCTTTTTAATCTTCATGCTCACAGGTATGAAAAAACTTTCAGACATCTCAGAATCATGTGGGAAGTTAACCTAAGGTGTTTCCATTAGGTTTGCAGTAAGTGCTTTGGTGTAAAATTGAGATGTATACCGTTTGTATTGTCTAAGCATTGTATGCCCTGAGTTAAGAACTTTTCTGAGTTGATGTGTGGAGCCATGAGACAGCTTTCAAACAGCTCAGAAACATGTGGGAGTTAACTTAATATGTATCCATCTGGTATGCACTCAGCATATTGTTGGAAAATTGTAATGTATACCACCTTAATGTTAGAACATAGTATGCACTGAGAAAGTAACTTTTTTGCCTTGATGAACAGAGGCATGAAACAACTTTCAACCTACTCATACTCATGTGGGAAGTTAACCTAAGGTGTTTCCATTAGGTTTGCAGTAAGTGCTTTGGTGTAAAATTGAAATGTATACTATTTGTATTGTCTAAGCATTGCATGCACTAAGATAACAACTTCTTTGTGTTGACATGTACTGCCATGAAACGACTTTCAAACAACTCATATTCATGTGGGAAGTTCACCTGTGGTGTTTCCATTAGGTTAGCAATCAGGACTTTTGAGTAGAATTGAAATGTATACTATTTGTATTGTAAAAGCATTGTATGCACTGAGAAAACAACTTTTTTGTCTTGATGTTCAGAGCCATAATACAACTTTCAAACAACTCAGAAACATGTGGGAAGTTAACCTAAGTTGTTTCCATTAGGTTTGCAGTAAGTGCTTTGGTGAAAAATTGAAATGTATACTATTTGTATTGTCTAAGGATTGCATGCACTGAGATAACAACTTTTTTGTGTTGATGTGTAGAGCCATGAGACAACTTTTAAACAGCTCAGAAACATGTGGGAAGGAAACTTAATATGTATCCATCTGGTTTGCACTCTGCATTTTGTTGGAAAATTGAAATTTATACCATCTTAATGTCAGAACATAGTATGCACTGAGATAAAAACTTTTTTGTGTTGATGTGTACAGACATGAAACAACTTTCAAACAACTCATAAACATGTGGGAAGTTAACCTAAGTTGTTTCCATTAGGTTTGCAGTCAGGACTTTAGAGTACATTTGAAATGTATACTACATTTATGTCAAAGCATTCTATACACTGAGAAATCAACCTTTTTTATCTTCATGTTCACAGGTATGAAAAAACTTTCAGACATCTCAGAATCATGTGGGAAGTTAACCTGAGGTGTTTCCATTAGGTTTGCAGTAAGTGCTTTGGCATAAAATTGAGATGTATACCGTTTGTATTGTCTAAGCATTGTATGCCCTGAGTTAAGAACTTTTTTGTGTTGATGTGTGGAGCCATGAGACAACTTTCAAACACCTCAGAAACATGTGGGAAGTTAACTTAATATGTATCCATCTGGTTTGCACTCTGCATTTTGTTGGAAAATTGTAATGAATACCACCTTAATGTTAGAACATAGTATGCACTGAGAAAGTAACTTTTTTGTCTTGATGAACAGAGGCATGAAACAACTTTCAACCTACTCATACTCATGTGGGAAGTTAGCCTAAGGTGTTTCCATTAGGTTTGCAGTAAGTGCTTTGGTGTAAAATTGAAATGTATACTATTTGTATTGTCTAAGCATTGCATGCACTGAGATAACAACTTTTTTGTGTTGACGTGTACAGCCATGAAACGACTTTCAAACTACTCATATTCATGTGGGAAGTTCACCTGAGGTGTTTCCATTAGGTTAGCAATCAGGACTTTTGAGTAGAATTGAAATGTATACTATTTGTATTGTAAAAGCATTGTATGCACTGAGAAAACAACTTTTTTGTCTTGATGTTCAGAGCCATAATACAACTTTCAAACAACTCAGAAACATGTGGGAAGTTAACCTAAGTTGTTTCCATTAGGTTTGCGGCATGTACTTTGGTGTAAAATTGAAATGTATACTATCTGTATTATCTAACCATTGTATGCCCTGATTAACAACTTTTTTGTGTTGATGTGTAGAGCCATGAGACAACTTTCAAACAGCTCAGAAACATGTGGGAAGTTAACTTAATATGTATCCATCTGGTTTGCCCTCTGCATTTCGTTGGAAAATTGAAATGTATACCATCTTAATGTCAGAACATAGTATGCACTCAGAAAGTAACTTTTTTGTCTTGATGAACAGAGCCATGAAACAACTTTCAGACATCTCAGAATCATGTGGGAAGTTAACCAAAGGTGCTTCCATTAGGATTGCAGTCAGGACTTTTGAGTACAATTGAAATGTATACTACTTTTATGTCAAAGCATTCTATTCACAGAGAAATCAACTTTTTTGTCTTTATGTTCACAGGTATGAAAGAACTTTCAGACATCTCAGAATCATGTGGGAAGTAAACCTAAGGTGTTTCCATTAGGTTTGCAGTAAGTGCTTTGGTGTAAAATTGAGATGTATACCAGTTGTATTGTCTAAGCATTGTCTGCCCTGAGTTAACAACTTTTTTCTGTTGATGTGTGGAGCCATGAGACAACTTTCAAACAGCTCAGAAACATGTGGGAAGTTAACTTAATATGTATCCATCTGGTTTGCACTCTGCATTTTGTTGGAAAATTGTAATGTATACCACCTTAACGTTAGAACAAAGTATGCACTGAGAAAGTAAGTTTTTTGTCTTGATGAACAGAGGCATGAAACAACTTTCAAACTACTCATAATCATGTGGGAAGTTAACCTAAGGTGTTTCCATTAGGGTTGCAATCAGGACTTTTGAGTAGAATTGAAATGTATACTATTTGTATTGTAAAAGCATTGTATGCACTGAGAAAACAACTTTTTTGTCTTGATGTTCAGAGCCATAATACAACTTGCAAACAACTCAGAAACATTTGGGAAGTTAACCTAAGTTGTTTCCATTAGTTTTGCAGCATGTACTTTGGTGTAAAATTGAAATGTATACTCTGTGTATTATCTAACCATTGTATGCCCTGAGTTAACAACTTTTTTGTGTTGATGTGTAGAGCCATGAGACAACTTTCAAACAGCTCAGAAACATGTGGGAAGGTAACTTAATATGTATCCATCTGGTTTGCACTCTGCATTTTGTTGGAAAATTGAAATTTATACCATCTTAATGTCAGAACATAGTATGCACTGAGAAAGTAACTTTTTTGTCTTGATGAATAGAGCCATGAAACAACTTTCAGACATCTCAGAATCATGTGGGAAGTTAACCTAAGTTGTTTCCATTAGGTTTGCAGCATGTACTTTGGTGTAAAATTGAAATGTATACTCTATGTATTATCTAACCATTGTATGCCCTGAGTTAACAACTTTTTTGTGTTGATGTGTAGAGCCATGAAACAACTTTCAAACTACTCATAAACATGTGGGAAGTTAACCTAAGGTGTTTCCATTAGGTTTGCAGTCAGGACTTTTGAGTACAATTGAAATGTATACTACATTTATGTCAAAGCATTCTATTCACTGAGAAATCAACTTTTTTGTCTTTATGTTCACAGGTATGAAAGAACTTTCAGACATCTCAGAATCATGTGGGAAGTAAACCTAAGGTGTTTCCATTAGGTTTGCAGTAAGTGCTTTGGTGTAAAATTGAGATGTATACCAGTTGTATTGTCTAAGCATTGTCTGCCCTGAGTTAAGAACTTTTTTCTCTTGATGTGTGCAGCCATGAGACAAATTTCAAACAGCTCAGAAACATGTGGGAAGTTAACTTAATATGAATCCATCTTGTTTGCCCTCTGCATTTTGTTGGAAAATTCAAATGTATACCATCTTAATGTCAGAACATAGTATGCACTGAGAAAGTAACTTTTTTGTCTTGATGAACAGAGCCATGAAACAACTTTCAAACATCTCAGAATCATGTGGGAAGTTACCCTGAGGTGTTTCCATTAGGTTTGCAGTAAGTGCTTTGGTGTAAAATTGAAATGTATACTATTTGTATTGTCTAAGCATTGCATGCCCTGAGTTAACAACTTTTTTGTGTTGATGTGTACAGCCATGAAACAACTTTCAAACTGCTCATAATCATGTTGGAAGTTATCCTAAGGTGTTTCCATGAGATTTGCCATCAGGACTTTTGAGAACATTTGTAATGTATAGTATTTGTACTGTAAAAGCATTGTATGCACTGAGAAAGCAACTTTTTTGTCTTGATGTTCAGAGCCATAATACAACTTTCAAACAACTCAGAAACATGTGGGAAGTTAACCTAAGTTGTTTCCATCAGGTTTGCAGCATGTACTTTGGTGTAAAATTGAAATGTATACTCTATGTATTATCTAACCATTGTATGCCCTGAGTTAACAACTTTTTTGTGTTGATGTGTAGAGCCATGAGACAACTTTCAAACAGCTCAGAAACATGTGGGAAGTTAACTTAATATGTATCCATCTGGTTTGCACTCTGCATTTTGTTGGAAAATTGAAATGCATACCATCTTAATGTCGGAACATAGTATGCACTGAGAAAGTAAGTTTTTTGTCTTCATGAACAGAGGCATGAAACAACTTTCAACCTACTCATACTCATGTGGGAACTAAACTAAGGTGTTTGCATTAGGTTTGCAGTAAGTGCTTTGGTGTAAAATTGAAATGTATACTATTTGTATTGTCTAAGCATTGCATGCACTGAGATGAAAACTTTTTTGTGTTGATGTGTAGAGCCATGAGACAACTTTCAAACAGCTGAGAAACATGTGGGAAGTTAACTTAATATGCATCCATCTGGTTTGCCCTCTGCATTTTGTTGGAAAATTGAAATGTATACCATCTTAATGTCAGAACATAGTATGCACTGAGAAAGTAACTTTTTTGCCTTGATGAACAGAGGCATGAAACAACTTTCAACCTACTCATACTCATGTGGGAAGTTAACCTAAGGTGTTTCCATTAGGTTTGCAGTAAGTGCTTTGGTGTAAAATTGAAATGTATACTATTTGTATTGTCTAAGCATTGCATGCACTAAGATAACAACTTCTTTGTGTTGACGTGTACAGCCATGAAACGACTTTCAAACTACTCATATTCATGTGGGAAGTTCACCTGAGGTGTTTCCATTAGGTTAGCAATCAGGACTTTTGAGTAGAATTGAAATGTATACTATTTGTATTGTAAAAGCATTGTATGCACTGAGAAAACAACTTTTTTGTCTTGATGTTCAGAGCCATAATACAACTTTCAAACAACTCAGAAACATGTGGGAAGTTAACCTAAGTTGTTTCCATTAGGTTTGCAGCATGTACTTTGGTGTAAAATTGAAATGTATACTATCTGTATTATCTAACCATTGTATGCCCTGAGTTAACAACTTTTTTGTGTTGATGTGTAGAGCCATGAGACAACTTTCAAACAGCTCAGAAACATGTGGGAAGTTAACTTAATATGTATCCATCTGGTTTGCCCTCTGCATTTCGTTGGAAAATTGAAATGTATACCATCTTAATGTCAGAACATAGTATGCACTCAGAAAGTAACTTTTTTGTCTTGATGAACAGAGCCATGAAACAACTTTCAGACATCTCAGAATCATGTGGGAAGTTAACCAAAGGTGCTTCCATTAGGATTGCAGTCAGGACTTTTGAGTACAATTGAAATGTATACTACTTTTATGTCAAAGCATTCTATTCACTGAGAAATCAACTTTTTTGTCTTTATGTTCACAGGTATGAAAGAACTTTCAGACATCTCAGAATCATGTGGGAAGTAAACCTAAGGTGTTTCCATTAGGTTTGCAGTAAGTGCTTTGGTGTAAAATTGAGATGTATACCAGTTGTATTGTCTAAGCATTGTCTGCCCTGAGTTAACAACTTTTTTCTGTTGATGTGTGGAGCCATGAGACAACTTTCAAACAGCTCAGAAACATGTGGGAAGTTAACTTAATATGTATCCATCTGGTTTGCACTCTGCATTTTGTTGGAAAATTGAAATTTATACCATCTTAATGTCAGAACATAGTATGCACTGAGAAAGTAACTTTTTTGTCTTGATGAATAGAGCCATGAAACAACTTTCAGACATCTCAGAATCATGTGGGAAGTTAACCTAAGTTGTTTCCATTAGGTTTGCAGCATGTACTTTGGTGTAAAATTGAAATGTATACTCTATGTATTATCTAACCATTGTATGCCCTGAGTTAACAACTTTTTTGTGTTGATGTGTAGAGCCATGAGACAACTTTCAAACAGCTCAGAAACATGTGGGAAGTTAACTTAATATGTATCCATCTGGTTTGCACTCTGCATTTTGTTGGAAAATTGAAATGCATACCATCTTAATGTCGGAACATAGTATGCACTGAGAAAGTAAGTTTTTTGTCTTCATGAACAGAGGCATGAAACAACTTTGAACCTACTCATACTCATGTGGGAACTAAACTAAGGTGTTTGCATTAGGTTTGCAGTAAGTGCTTTGGTGTAAAATTGAAATGTATACTATTTGTATTGTCTAAGCATTGCATGCACTGAGATGAAAACTTTTTTGTGTTGATGTGTAGAGCCATGAGACAACTTTCAAACAGCTGAGAAACATGTGGGAAGTTAACTTAATATGCATCCATCTGGTTTGCCCTCTGCATTTTGTTGGAAAATTGAAATGTATACCATCTTAATGTCAGAACATAGTATGCACTGAGAAAGTAACTTTTTTGCCTTGATGAACAGAGGCATGAAACAACTTTCAAACTACTCATAAACATGTGGGAAGTTAACCTAAGGTGTTTCCATTAGGTTTGCAGTCAGGACTTTTGAGTACAATTGAAATGTATACTACATTTATGTCAAAGCATTCTATTCACTGAGAAATCAACTTTTTTGTCTTTATGTTCACAGGTATGAAAGAACTTTCAGACATCTCAGAATCATGTGGGAAGTAAACCTAAGGTGTTTCCATTAGGTTTGCAGTAAGTGCTTTGGTGTAAAATTGAGATGTATACCAGTTGTATTGTCTAAGCATTGTCTGCCCTGAGTTAAGAACTTTTTTCTCTTGATGTGTGCAGCCATGAGACAAATTTCAAACAGCTCAGAAACATGTGGGAAGTTAACCTAAGTTGTTTCCATTAGGTTTGCAGCATGTACTTTGGTGTAAAATTGAAATGTATACTCTATGTATTATCTAACCATTGTATGCCCTGAGTTAACAACTTTTTTGTGTTGATGTGTAGAGCCATGAGACAACTTTCAAACAGCTCAGAAACATGTGGGAAGTTAACTTAATATGTATCCATCTGGTTTGCACTCTGCATTTTGTTGGAAAATTGAAATGCATACCATCTTAATGTCGGAACATAGTATGCACTGAGAAAGTAAGTTTTTTGTCTTCATGAACAGAGGCATGAAACAACTTTCAACCTACTCATACTCATGTGGGAACTAAACTAAGGTGTTTGCATTAGGTTTGCAGTAAGTGCTTTGGTGTAAAATTGAAATGTATACTATTTGTATTGTCTAAGCATTGCATGCACTGAGATGAAAACTTTTTTGTGTTGATGTGTAGAGCCATGAGACAACTTTCAAACAGCTGAGAAACATGTGGGAAGTTAACTTAATATGCATCCATCTGGTTTGCCCTCTGCATTTTGTTGGAAAATTGAAATGTATACCATCTTAATGTCAGAACATAGTATGCACTGAGAAAGTAACTTTTTTGCCTTGATGAACAGAGGCATGAAACAACTTTCAACCTACTCATACTCATGTGGGAAGTTAACCTAAGGTGTTTCCATTAGGTTTGCAGTAAGTGCTTTGGTGTAAAATTGAAATGTATACTATTTGTATTGTCTAAGCATTGCATGCACTAAGATAACAACTTCTTTGTGTTGACGTGTACAGCCATGAAACGACTTTCAAACTACTCATATTCATGTGGGAAGTTCACCTGAGGTGTTTCCATTAGGTTAGCAATCAGGACTTTTGAGTAGAATTGAAATGTATACTATTTGTATTGTAAAAGCATTGTATGCACTGAGAAAACAACTTTTTTGTCTTGATGTTCAGAGCCATAATACAACTTTCAAACAACTCAGAAACATGTGGGAAGTTAACCTAAGTTGTTTCCATTAGGTTTGCAGCATGTACTTTGGTGTAAAATTGAAATGTATACTATCTGCATTATCTAACCATTGTATGCCCTGAGTTAACAACTTTTTTGTGTTGATGTGTAGAGCCATGAGACAACTTTCAAACAGCTCAGAAACATGTGGGAAGTTAACTTAATATGTATCCATCTGGTTTGCCCTCTGCATTTCGTTGGAAAATTGAAATGTATACCATCTTAATGTCAGAACATAGTATGTACTGAGAAAGTAACTTTTTTGTCTTGATGAATAGAGCCATGAAACAACTTTCAGACATCTCAGAATCATGTGGGAAGTTAACGTAATTTGTTTGCATTAGGTTTGCAGTAAGTGCTTTGGTGTAAAATTGAATTGTATACTATTTGTATTGTCTAAGCATTGCATGCACTGAGATAACAACTTTTTTGTGTTGATGTGTAGAGCCATGAGACAACTTTCAAACAGCTCAGAAACACGTGGGAAGGTAACTTAATATGCATCCATCTGGTTTGCACTCTGCATTTTGTTGGAAAATTGAAATTTATACCATCTTAATGTCAGAACATAGTATGCACTGAGAAAGTAACTTTTTTGCCTTGATGAACAGAGGCATGAAACAACTTTCAACCTACTCATACTCATGTGGGAAGTTAACCTAAGGTGTTTCCATTAGGTTTGCAGTAAGTGCTTTGGTGTAAAATTGAAATGTATACTATTTGTATTGTCTAAGCATTGCATGCACTAAGATAACAACATCTTTGTGTTGACGTGTAGAGCCATGAAACGACTTTCAAACTACTCATATTCATGTGGGAAGTTCACCTGAGGTGTTTCCATTAGGTTAGCAATCAGGACTTTTGAGTAGAATTGAAATGTATACTATTTGTATTGTATAACCATTGTATGCCCTGAGTTAACAACTTTTTTGTGTTGATGTGTAGAGCCATGAGACAACTTTCAAACAGCTCAGAAACATGTGGGAAGTTAACTTAATATGTATCCATCTGGTTTGCCCTCTGCATTTCGTTGGAAAATTGAAATGTATACCATCTTAATGTCAGAACATAGTATGCACTCAGAAAGTAACTTTTTTGTCTTGATGAACAGAGCCATGAAACAACTTTCAGACATCTCAGAATCATGTGGGAAGTTAACCAAAGGTGCTTCCATTAGGATTGCAGTCAGGACTTTTGAGTACAATTGAAATGTATACTACTTTTATGTCAAAGCATTCTATTCACTGAGAAATCAACTTTTTTGTCTTTATGTTCACAGGTATGAAAGAACTTTCAGACATCTCAGAATCATGTGGGAAGTAAACCTAAGGTGTTTCCATTAGGTTTGCAGTAAGTGCTTTGGTGTAAAATTGAGATGTATACCAGTTGTATTGTCTAAGCATTGTCTGCCCTGAGTTAAGAATTTTTTTCTCTTGATGTGTGCAGCCATGAGACAAATTTCAAACAGCTCAGAAACATGTGGGAAGTTAACTTAATATGAATCCATCTTGTTTGCCCTCTGCATTTTGTTGGAAAATTCAAATGTATACCATCTTAATGTCAGAACATAGTATGCACTGAGAAAGTAACTTTTTTGTCTTGATGAACAGAGCCATGAAACAACTTTCAAACATCTCAGAATCATGTGGGAAGTTACCCTGAGGTGTTTCCATTAGGTTTGCAGTAAGTGCTTTGGTGTAAAATTGAAATGTATACTATTTGTATTGTCTAAGCATTGCATGCCCTGAGTTAACAACTTTTTTGTGTTGATGTGTACAGCCATGAAACAACTTTCAAACTGCTCATAATCATGTTGGAAGTTATCCTAAGGTGTTTCCATGAGATTTGCCATCAGGACTTTTGAGAACATTTGTAATGTATAGTATTTGTACTGTAAAAGCATTGTATGCACTGAGAAAGCAACTTTTTTGTCTTGATGTTCAGAGCCATAATACAACTTTCAAACAACTCAGAAACATGTGGGAAGTTAACCTAAGTTGTTTCCATTAGGTTTGCAGCATGTACTTTGGTGTAAAATTGAAATGTATACTCTATGTATTATCTAACCATTGTATGCCCTGAGTTAACAACTTTTTTGTGTTGATGTGTAGAGCCATGAGACAACTTTCAAACAGCTCAGAAACATGTGGGAAGTTAACTTAATATGTATCCATCTGGTTTGCACTCTGCATTTTGTTGGAAAATTGAAATGCATACCATCTTAATGTCGGAACATAGTATGCACTGAGAAAGTAAGTTTTTTGTCTTCATGAACAGAGGCATGAAACAACTTTCAACCTACTCATACTCATGTGGGAACTAAACTAAGGTGTTTGCATTAGGTTTGCAGTAAGTGCTTTGGTGTAAAATTGAAATGTATACTATTTGTATTGTCTAAGCATTGCATGCACTGAGATGAAAACTTTTTTGTGTTGATGTGTAGAGCCATGAGACAACTTTCAAACAGCTGAGAAACATGTGGGAAGTTAACTTAATATGCATCCATCTGGTTTGCCCTCTGCATTTTGTTGGAAAATTGAAATGTATACCATCTTAATGTCAGAACATAGTATGCACTGAGAAAGTAACTTTTTTGCCTTGATGAACAGAGGCATGAAACAACTTTCAACCTACTCATACTCATGTGGGAAGTTAACCTAAGGTGTTTCCATTAGGTTTGCAGTAAGTGCTTTGGTGTAAAATTGAAATGTATACTATTTGTATTGTCTAAGCATTGCATGCACTAAGATAACAACTTCTTTGTGTTGACGTGTACAGCCATGAAACGACTTTCAAACTACTCATATTCATGTGGGAAGTTCACCTGAGGTGTTTCCATTAGGTTAGCAATCAGGACTTTTGAGTAGAATTGAAATGTATACTATTTGTATTGTAAAAGCATTGTATGCACTGAGAAAACAACTTTTTTGTCTTGATGTTCAGAGCCATAATACAACTTTCAAACAACTCAGAAACATGTGGGAAGTTAACCTAAGTTGTTTCCATTAGGTTTGCAGCATGTACTTTGGTGTAAAATTGAAATGTATACTATCTGTATTATCTAACCATTGTATGCCCTGAGTTAACAACTTTTTTGTGTTGATGTGTAGAGCCATGAGACAACTTTCAAACAGCTCAGAAACATGTGGGAAGTTAACTTAATATGTATCCATCTGGTTTGCCCTCTGCATTTCGTTGGAAAATTGAAATGTATACCATCTTAATGTCAGAACATAGTATGCACTCAGAAAGTAACTTTTTTGTCTTGATGAACAGAGCCATGAAACAACTTTCAGACATCTCAGAATCATGTGGGAAGTTAACCAAAGGTGCTTCCATTAGGATTGCAGTCAGGACTTTTGAGTATAATTGAAATGTATACTACTTTTATGTCAAAGCATTCTATTCACTGAGAAATCAACTTTTTTGTCTTTATGTTCACAGGTATGAAAGAACTTTCAGAC
The DNA here is from genome assembly GCF_030028105.1 of Mobula birostris. NCBI lineage: Eukaryota > Metazoa > Chordata > Chondrichthyes > Myliobatiformes > Myliobatidae > Mobula > Mobula birostris. The sequence goes on along the minus strand of NW_027274342.1, from coordinate 8,370 downwards.
ATCTCAGAATCATGTGGGAAGTAAACCTAAGGTGTTTCCATTAGGTTTGCAGTAAGTGCTTTGGTGTAAAATTGAGATGTATACCAGTTGTATTGTCTAAGCATTGTCTGCCCTGAGTTAACAACTTTTTTCTGTTGATGTGTGGAGCCATGAGACAACTTTCAAACAGCTCAGAAACATGTGGGAAGTTAACTTAATATGTATCCATCTGGTTTGCACTCTGCATTTTGTTGGAAAATTGAAATTTATACCATCTTAATGTCAGAACATAGTATGCACTGAGAAAGTAACTTTTTTGTCTTGATGAATAGAGCCATGAAACAACTTTCAGACATCTCAGAATCATGTGGGAAGTTAACCTAAGTTGTTTCCATTAGGTTTGCAGCATGTACTTTGGTGTAAAATTGAAATGTATACTCTATGTATTATCTAACCATTGTATGCCCTGAGTTAACAACTTTTTTGTGTTGATGTGTAGAGCCATGAGACAACTTTCAAACAGCTCAGAAACATGTGGGAAGTTAACTTAATATGTATCCATCTGGTTTGCACTCTGCATTTTGTTGGAAAATTGAAATGCATACCATCTTAATGTCGGAACATAGTATGCACTGAGAAAGTAAGTTTTTTGTCTTCATGAACAGAGGCATGAAACAACTTTCAACCTACTCATACTCATGTGGGAACTAAACTAAGGTGTTTGCATTAGGTTTGCAGTAAGTGCTTTGGTGTAAAATTGAAATGTATACTATTTGTATTGTCTAAGCATTGCATGCACTGAGATGAAAACTTTTTTGTGTTGATGTGTAGAGCCATGAGACAACTTTCAAACAGCTGAGAAACATGTGGGAAGTTAACTTAATATGCATCCATCTGGTTTGCCCTCTGCATTTTGTTGGAAAATTGAAATGTATACCATCTTAATGTCAGAACATAGTATGCACTGAGAAAGTAACTTTTTTGCCTTGATGAACAGAGGCATGAAACAACTTTCAACCTACTCATACTCATGTGGGAAGTTAACCTAAGGTGTTTCCATTAGGTTTGCAGTAAGTGCTTTGGTGTAAAATTGAAATGTATACTATTTGTATTGTCTAAGCATTGCATGCACTAAGATAACAACTTCTTTGTGTTGACGTGTACAGCCATGAAACGACTTTCAAACTACTCATATTCATGTGGGAAGTTCACCTGAGGTGTTTCCATTAGGTTAGCAATCAGGACTTTTGAGTAGAATTGAAATGTATACTATTTGTATTGTAAAAGCATTGTATGCACTGAGAAAACAACTTTTTTGTTTTGATGTTCAGAGCCATAATACAACTTTCAAACAACTCAGAAACATGTGGGAAGTTAACCTAAGTTGTTTCCATTAGGTTTGCAGCATGTACTTTGGTGTAAAATTGAAATGTATACTATCTGTATTATCTAACCATTGTATGCCCTGAGTTAACAACTTTTTTGTGTTGATGTGTAGAGCCATGAGACAACTTTCAAACAGCTCAGAAACATGTGGGAAGTTAACTTAATATGTATCCATCTGGTTTGCCCTCTGCATTTCGTTGGAAAATTGAAATGTATACCATCTTAATGTCAGAACATAGTATGTACTGAGAAAGTAACTTTTTTGTCTTGATGAATAGAGCCATGAAACAACTTTCAGACATCTCAGAATCATGTGGGAAGTTAACGTAATTTGTTTGCATTAGGTTTGCAGTAAGTGCTTTGGTGTAAAATTGAATTGTATACTATTTGTATTGTCTAAGCATTGCATGCACTGAGATAACAACTTTTTTGTGTTGATGTGTAGAGCCATGAGACAACTTTCAAACAGCTCAGAAACACGTGGGAAGGTAACTTAATATGCATCCATCTGGTTTGCACTCTGCATTTTGTTGGAAAATTGAAATTTATACCATCTTAATGTCAGAACATAGTATGCACTGAGAAAGTAACTTTTTTGCCTTGATGAACAGAGGCATGAAACAACTTTCAACCTACTCATACTCATGTGGGAAGTTAACCTAAGGTGTTTCCATTAGGTTTGCAGTAAGTGCTTTGGTGTAAAATTGAAATGTATACTATTTGTATTGTCTAAGCATTGCATGCACTAAGATAACAACTTCTTTGTGTTGACGTGTACAGCCATGAAACGACTTTCAAACTACTCATATTCATGTGGGAAGTTCACCTGAGGTGTTTCCATTAGGTTAGCAATCAGGACTTTAGAGTAGAATTGAAATGTATACTATTTGTATTGTAAAAGCATTGTATGCACTGAGAAAACAACTTTTTTGTCTTGATGTTCAGAGCCATAATACAACTTTCAAACAACTCAGAAACATGTGGGAAGTTAACCTAAGTTGTTTCCATTAGGTTTGCAGCATGTACTTTGGTGTAAAATTGAAATGTATACTATCTGTATTATCTAACCATTGTATGCCCTGAGTTAACAACTTTTTTGTGTTGATGTGTAGAGCCATGAGACAACTTTCAAACAGCTCAGAAACATGTGGGAAGTTAACTTAATATGTATCCATCTGGTTTGCCCTCTGCATTTCGTTGGAAAATTGAAATGTATACCATCTTAATGTCAGAACATAGTATGCACTCAGAAAGTAACTTTTTTGTCTTGATGAACAGAGCCATGAAACAACTTTCAGACATCTCAGAATCATGTGGGAAGTTAACCAAAGGTGCTTCCATTAGGATTGCAGTCAGGACTTTTGAGTACAATTGAAATGTATACTACTTTTATGTCAAAGCATTCTATTCACTGAGAAATCAACTTTTTTGTCTTTATGTTCACAGGTATGAAAGAACTTTCAGACATCTCAGAATCATGTGGGAAGTAAACCTAAGGTGTTTCCATTAGGTTTGCAGTAAGTGCTTTGGTGTAAAATTGAGATGTATACCAGTTGTATTGTCTAAGCATTGTCTGCCCTGAGTTAAGAACTTTTTTCTCTTGACGTGTGCAGCCATGAGACAAATTTCAAACAGCTCAGAAACATGTGGGAAGTTAACTTAATATGAATCCATCTTGTTTGCCCTCTGCATTTTGTTGGAAAATTCAAATGTATACCATCTTAATGTCAGAACATAGTATGCACTGAGAAAGTAACTTTTTTGTCTTGATGAACAGAGCCATGAAACAACTTTCAAACATCTCAGAATCATGTGGGAAGTTACCCTGAGGTGTTTCCATTAGGTTTGCAGTAAGTGCTTTGGTGTAAAATTGAAATGTATACTATTTGTATTGTCTAAGCATTGCATGCCCTGAGTTAACAACTTTTTTGTGTTGATGTGTACAGCCATGAAACAACTTTCAAACTGCTCATAATCATGTTGGAAGTTATCCTAAGGTGTTTCCATGAGATTTGCCATCAGGACTTTTGAGAACATTTGTAATGTATAGTATTTGTACTGTAAAAGCATTGTATGCACTGAGAAAGCAACTTTTTTGTCTTGATGTTCAGAGCCATAATACAACTTTCAAACAACTCAGAAACATGTGGGAAGTTAACCTAAGTTGTTTCCATTAGGTTTGCAGCATGTACTTTGGTGTAAAATTGAAATGTATACTCTATGTATTATCTAACCATTGTATGCCCTGAGTTAACAACTTTTTTGTGTTGATGTGTAGAGCCATGAGACAACTTTCAAACAGCTCAGAAACATGTGGGAAGTTAACTTAATATGTATCCATCTGGTTTGCACTCTGCATTTTGTTGGAAAATTGAAATGCATACCATCTTAATGTCGGAACATAGTATGCACTGAGAAAGTAAGTTTTTTGTCTTCATGAACAGAGGCATGAAACAACTTTCAACCTACTCATACTCATGTGGGAACTAAACTAAGGTGTTTGCATTAGGTTTGCAGTAAGTGCTTTGGTGTAAAATTGAAATGTATACTATTTGTATTGTCTAAGCATTGCATGCACTGAGATGAAAACTTTTTTGTGTTGATGTGTAGAGCCATGAGACAACTTTCAAACAGCTGAGAAACATGTGGGAAGTTAACTTAATATGCATCCATCTGGTTTGCCCTCTGCATTTTGTTGGAAAATTGAAATGTATACCATCTTAATGTCAGAACATAGTATGCACTGAGAAAGTAACTTTTTTGCCTTGATGAACAGAGGCATGAAACAACTTTCAACCTACTCATACTCATGTGGGAAGTTAACCTAAGGTGTTTCCATTAGGTTTGCAGTAAGTGCTTTGGTGTAAAATTGAAATGTATACTATTTGTATTGTCTAAGCATTGCATGCACTAAGATAACAACTTCTTTGTGTTGACGTGTACAGCCATGAAACGACTTTCAAACTACTCATATTCATGTGGGAAGTTCACCTGAGGTGTTTCCATTAGGTTAGCAATCAGGACTTTTGAGTAGAATTGAAATGTATACTATTTGTATTGTAAAAGCATTGTATGCACTGAGAAAACAACTTTTTTGTCTTGATGTTCAGAGCCATAATACAACTTTCAAACAACTCAGAAACATGTGGGAAGTTAACCTAAGTTGTTTCCATTAGGTTTGCAGCATGTACTTTGGTGTAAAATTGAAATGTATACTATCTGTATTATCTAACCATTGTATGCCCTGAGTTAACAACTTTTTTGTGTTGATGTGTAGAGCCATGAGACAACTTTCAAACAGCTCAGAAACATGTGGGAAGTTAACTTAATATGTATCCATCTGGTTTGCCCTCTGCATTTCGTTGGAAAATTGAAATGTATACCATCTTAATGTCAGAACATAGTATGTACTGAGAAAGTAACTTTTTTGTCTTGATGAATAGAGCCATGAAACAACTTTCAGACATCTCAGAATCATGTGGGAAGTTAACGTAATTTGTTTGCATTAGGTTTGCAGTAAGTGCTTTGGTGTAAAATTGAATTGTATACTATTTGTATTGTCTAAGCATTGCATGCACTGAGATAACAACTTTTTTGTGTTGATGTGTAGAGCCATGAGACAACTTTCAAACAGCTCAGAAACACGTGGGAAGGTAACTTAATATGCATCCATCTGGTTTGCACTCTGCATTTTGTTGGAAAATTGAAATTTATACCATCTTAATGTCAGAACATAGTATGCACTGAGAAAGTAACTTTTTTGCCTTGATGAACAGAGGCATGAAACAACTTTCAACCTACTCATACTCATGTGGGAAGTTAACCTAAGGTGTTTCCATTAGGTTTGCAGTAAGTGCTTTGGTGTAAAATTGAAATGTATACTATTTGTATTGTCTAAGCATTGCATGCACTAAGATAACAACTTCTTTGTGTTGACGTGTACAGCCATGAAACGACTTTCAAACTACTCATATTCATGTGGGAAGTTCACCTGAGGTGTTTCCATTAGGTTAGCAATCAGGACTTTTGAGTAGAATTGAAATGTATACTATTTGTATTGTAAAAGCATTGTATGCACTGAGAAAACAACTTTTTTGTCTTGATGTTCAGAGCCATAATACAACTTTCAAACAACTCAGAAACATGTGGGAAGTTAACCTAAGTTGTTTCCATTAGGTTTGCAGCATGTACTTTGGTGTAAAATTGAAATGTATACTATCTGTATTATCTAACCATTGTATGCCCTGAGTTAACAACTTTTTTGTGTTGATGTGTAGAGCCATGAGACAACTTTCAAACAGCTCAGAAACATGTGGGAAGTTAACTTAATATGTATCCATCTGGTTTGCCCTCTGCATTTCGTTGGAAAATTGAAATGTATACCATCTTAATGTCAGAACATAGTATGCACTCAGAAAGTAACTTTTTTGTCTTGATGAACAGAGCCATGAAACAACTTTCAGACATCTCAGAATCATGTGGGAAGTTAACCAAAGGTGCTTCCATTAGGATTGCAGTCAGGACTTTTGAGTACAATTGAAATGTATACTACTTTTATGTCAAAGCATTCTATTCACTGAGAAATCAACTTTTTTGTCTTTATGTTCACAGGTATGAAAGAACTTTCAGACATCTCAGAATCATGTGGGAAGTAAACCTAAGGTGTTTCCATTAGGTTTGCAGTAAGTGCTTTGGTGTAAAATTGAGATGTATACCAGTTGTATTGTCTAAGCATTGTCTGCCCTGAGTTAACAACTTTTTTCTGTTGATGTGTGGAGCCATGAGACAACTTTCAAACAGCTCAGAAACATGTGGGAAGTTAACTTAATATGTATCCATCTGGTTTGCACTCTGCATTTTGTTGGAAAATTGAAATTTATACCATCTTAATGTCAGAACATAGTATGCACTGAGAAAGTAACTTTTTTGTCTTGATGAATAGAGCCATGAAACAACTTTCAGACATCTCAGAATCATGTGGGAAGTTAACCTAAGTTGTTTCCATTAGGTTTGCAGCATGTACTTTGGTGTAAAATTGAAATGTATACTCTATGTATTATCTAACCATTGTATGCCCTGAGTTAACAACTTTTTTGTGTTGATGTGTAGAGCCATGAAACAACTTTCAAACTACTCATAAACATGTGGGAAGTTAACCTAAGGTGTTTCCATTAGGTTTGCAGTCAGGACTTTTGAGTACAATTGAAATGTATACTACATTTATGTCAAAGCATTCTATTCACTGAGAAATCAACTTTTTTGTCTTTATGTTCACAGGTATGAAAGAACTTTCAGACATCTCAGAATCATGTGGGAAGTAAACCTAAGGTGTTTCCATTAGGTTTGCAGTAAGTGCTTTGGTGTAAAATTGAGATGTATACCAGTTGTATTGTCTAAGCATTGTCTGCCCTGAGTTAAGAACTTTTTTCTCTTGATGTGTGCAGCCATGAGACAAATTTCAAACAGCTCAGAAACATGTGGGAAGTTAACTTAATATGAATCCATCTTGTTTGCCCTCTGCATTTTGTTGGAAAATTCAAATGTATACCATCTTAATGTCAGAACATAGTATGCACTGAGAAAGTAACTTTTTTGTCTTGATGAACAGAGCCATGAAACAACTTTCAAACATCTCAGAATCATGTGGGAAGTTACCCTGAGGTGTTTCCATTAGGTTTGCAGTAAGTGCTTTGGTGTAAAATTGAAATGTATACTATTTGTATTGTCTAAGCATTGCATGCCCTGAGTTAACAACTTTTTTGTGTTGATGTGTACAGCCATGAAACAACTTTCAAACTGCTCATAATCATGTTGGAAGTTATCCTAAGGTGTTTCCATGAGATTTGCCATCAGGACTTTTGAGAACATTTGTAATGTATAGTATTTGTACTGTAAAAGCATTGTATGCACTGAGAAAGCAACTTTTTTGTCTTGATGTTCAGAGCCATAATACAACTTTCAAACAACTCAGAAACATGTGGGAAGTTAACCTAAGTTGTTTCCATTAGGTTTGCAGCATGTACTTTGGTGTAAAATTGAAATGTATACTCTATGTATTATCTAACCATTGTATGCCCTGAGTTAACAACTTTTTTGTGTTGATGTGTAGAGCCATGAGACAACTTTCAAACAGCTCAGAAACATGTGGGAAGTTAACTTAATATGTATCCATCTGGTTTGCACTCTGCATTTTGTTGGAAAATTGAAATGCATACCATCTTAATGTCGGAACATAGTATGCACTGAGAAAGTAAGTTTTTTGTCTTCATGAACAGAGGCATGAAACAACTTTCAACCTACTCATACTCATGTGGGAACTAAACTAAGGTGTTTGCATTAGGTTTGCAGTAAGTGCTTTGGTGTAAAATTGAAATGTATACTATTTGTATTGTCTAAGCATTGCATGCACTGAGATGAAAACTTTTTTGTGTTGATGTGTAGAGCCATGAGACAACTTTCAAACAGCTGAGAAACATGTGGGAAGTTAACTTAATATGCATCCATCTGGTTTGCCCTCTGCATTTTGTTGGAAAATTGAAATGTATACCATCTTAATGTCAGAACATAGTATGCACTGAGAAAGTAACTTTTTTGCCTTGATGAACAGAGGCATGAAACAACTTTCAACCTACTCATACTCATGTGGGAAGTTAACCTAAGGTGTTTCCATTAGGTTTGCAGTAAGTGCTTTGGTGTAAAATTGAAATGTATACTATTTGTATTGTCTAAGCATTGCATGCACTAAGATAACAACTTCTTTGTGTTGACGTGTACAGCCATGAAACGACTTTCAAACTACTCATATTCATGTGGGAAGTTCACCTGAGGTGTTTCCATTAGGTTAGCAATCAGGACTTTTGAGTAGAATTGAAATGTATACTATTTGTATTGTAAAAGCATTGTATGCACTGAGAAAACAACTTTTTTGTCTTGATGTTCAGAGCCATAATACAACTTTCAAACAACTCAGAAACATGTGGGAAGTTAACCTAAGTTGTTTCCATT